>NC_041387.1:343648080-343685001 GCF_002162155.2 Triticum dicoccoides | reverse complement strand
GCGTCGTCGCCATGGCCTACATTGCCTCGATGCCCAGCTCGCCTCCACCCTGTTCCTCGAAGGACCTGCCCTCCAGCCTCGCCTTCTGCCGCTGACGACCCGCGTCGGGGTCTCCTTCACTGCGCCGCTGCTCGCAGGCCCTCTGCTCTCCTACACCTCGTCCCCGACACCGGCAGGTTCGCTACCGCCAAGACCTTGCCTCGTCGGATCCGCCTCCCACCGTTGGGAATCGGTTCCCCTCGATCACGCCCCGCCTCCGGTGGTTGTCCCGTTGTCTGTCGTGGCTGGAAGCACCAGCGCCGCCACCACTCGTCTTCCTGGATGGCATGCAGCCCCAAATCCCACTCGCCCATGCCCATTGACTCCGTCGTCCCGCGGCGCGTGGGCCACAAGGGCGTCGAGGCCTAGCACCGCACGCCTTGCCAGCTGCTTCACCGAGCCGGCCTGCTTCCTTCCTGGGCTTGGCCCATGGGTGAGCAGCCCCTCTTCTATACAATGTTGGCCCAGTCAGTTTCATCCCGTTGTGTTTGTTTTCCTCCTGCTGCAATTTTCGCATTTATCCAGAGAACGCCTGTTTTATAGAAAAGTCCTTGCACTTCTTGCATTTAATAACTTCACAACCATGCATCGGATTAAAACAACTTATATATGTAAAGTGCTTAGAATTTCATCTAGTTTCATATAACCAAGTTTCATCCATGTTTAAAATGTTTAAACTTGCTGTTTGTTTAAATTTGCATAAATGCCATGCTAAATGATTTATTTCATAACTAAATAACCGTAGCTCCAAATTAAATAAACTTTATATGTAAATGGGGTGGAAAAATGCATAGATTAACTTGGTAGCATTAATTTGCATGTTTAACAACTCTAAAATATGGTTTAGGGCAGAACAGTACCAAATCCAAAATATGCACATGGGGATTTTCCGGAATTGTTGTTTGTCATTGTGGCCTCATTTAAACTTGCCTAAATAGTTAGTTTACTTATGCTTCACCTCTTGTCATATTTAATAACATTTAATATTGTTGAGTAGCATAAACAAGAGTTAACTAAATATTTGGATGTGGTGTTTCGTCAATATGCAATGCGTTGCATCTTGAGCTCCACTTAATTTGTAGTATTGTTTGTTGCACTTTATCATGCATATTTAAACCGGACATGCATCATACTTGTATGTGCATCATGCCATGTTTATGTGATGGTTGTTTACTATGTTTTTTGCTTCTTTACATTTGTTCCTCTGGTTGATAGTTGCCGGTAATGTTGCGATTGTGAGGATTCGTTCGACTACGTTGGTTCATCTACTTCATGGACTCATTCTTCTTCCTAGCGGGATTTCAGGCAAGATGACCGTTACCCTGGATCTCACTACTATCATTGTTATGCTAGTTGTATCGATGCTATCGCTATGACAGCCTCCCAAATTGCCATGACAGCCTCTAACCTTTTTCACCCTTCCTAGCAAACCGTTGTTTGGCTATGTTACCGCTTTGCTCAGCCCCTCTTATAGTGTTGCTAGTTGCAGGTGCAGGTGCAGGTTGTTCCATGTTGGGACATGGATATCTTGGGATGTCACAATATCTCTTATTTAATTAATGCATCTATATACTTGGTAAAGGGTGGAAGGCTCGGCCTTTTGCTGGTGTTTTGTTCCACTCTTCCCGCCCTAGTTTCCATCATACCGGTGTTATGTTCCTTGATTTTGCACCACTAACACGGTGAGGGGTATGGGGCCCTCTTGACAGTTCGCTTTGAATAAAACTCTTCCAGCAAGGCCCAACCTTGGTTTTACCATTTGCCTAATAACAACTAAAACTTAAATAGGGGATTTTTCCAGACCGCTAGTATTCTTAATCACCCCACCCCCCACCCCCCGGGCCAGTGCTCCTCTGAGTATTGGTCCAACCGAGCAGCCTGCGGGGCTACCTCGGGGAAACTTGAGGGCTGGTTTTACTCGTAGCTTGTCCCATCCGTTGTGCCCTGAGAACGAGATATGTGTGGCTCCTATCGGGATTTGTTGGCACACCGAGAGGTCTTGCTGGTACCATTGTCGAAATGTCTTGTGCACCGGGATCCCGAGTCTGATCGGATGTCCCATGATGGAGGATTGTCTCTAGAGATCGTGAGCTTGTAATGGGCTAAGTTGGGACACCCCATGCAGGGTTAGATCTTTTGAAAGTTGTGCCCGCGGTTATGTGGAAGATGGGAGTTTTTAATATCCGGTTGTAGCGAAATTGACACTAGATTCAAATTAAAATACCAACCGCATGTGTAAGCATGATGGTCTCTTTTCAAGTGGGCCGAGAAGAGAACACGGTGGGGTTATGCTTGAACGTAAGTAGTTCAGGATCACTTCTTGATCATTATTAGTTTGCGATCGTTTGTGTAGCTTCTCATCTTATTCTTGTACTTGTAAGTTAGCCATCATACATTGCTTAGACGCTTGCTGCAACCTCGCCACTTATCCATTCCATACCCATTGAGCTTTGCTAGTCTTGATACACATGGTAACGGGATTGCTAAGTCCTCGTGGCTCACAGATTACTACAACAACAGTTGTAGGTACAAGTAATGTGATGATCTGATGCGAGTGCGAGGCTTGCTTGTTTGGAGTTCTTCTTCTGTTTCTTCTTCTATCAAGGGATATAGGTTCCAGGTCAGGATCCTGGGCTAGTAGGGTGGATGTCGTTCTTCTTTTTCGTTTGATTTCATCCGTAGTTGGATCCTGCTCTTCTGTATGGTGATTGCTATGTATTGATGAACTATTGTATTCATGTTGTAGCTTGTGGCGAGTGTAAGCCTTTATCTTGTATTCTCATCTATTCAGTACATGGTATGTTGTAATGATATCCACCTTGCTACGCGTTCGAAATGCGGTTGTGCCCCAATCATGAGTTCATCACGTGATTTGGATAGAATCGCATCTTGGGCGCTACAGATGACTACTTGATAGTTTAGTGTGCCATGCTTTATGGCTTAGAATTGGGGCTTCAAAGACGTTTTGAACGCCACAGAGCATATGAGATGTTCCAAGAGCTGAAATTGGTATTTCAAACCCATTCCCGTGTCGAGAGGTATGAGACCTCTGACAAGTACTTTGCCTACAAGATGGAGGAGAATCGCTCAGCTAGTGAGCATGTGCTCAGAATGTCTGGGCACTTCAATCGCTTGAATCAAGTGGGAGTTAATCTTCCAGATAAGATAGTGATTGACAGAGTTCTCTAGTCACTATCTCCAAGCTACTAGAACTTCGTGATGAACTATAATGTGCAAGGGATAACGAAAAAGGTTCCCGAGCTCTTCGCGATGCGGAAATCGGCAAAGGTAGAAATCAAAGAAAGAGTATCAAGTGTTGATGGTTAACAAGACCACTAGTTTCAAGAAAAAGGGCAAATGAGAGAAAGGGAACTTCAAGAAGAATGACAAGCAAGTTTTCACTCCCGTGAAGAAGCCCAAAGCTGGACCTAAGCCTGAAACTGAGTGCTTCTACTGCAAAGGAAATGGTCACTAGAAGCGGAACTACCCCAAATATTTGGCGGATAAGAAGGATGGCAAAGTGAAAAAAGGTATGTTTGATATACATGTTATTGATTTGTACCTTACTAGTGCTCATTGTAGCCCCTGGGTATTTGATAACTATTCGGTTACTAAAATTAGTAACTCGAAACAGGAGTTGCAGAATAAATGGAGACTAGTTGAGGGTGAAGTGATGATGTGTGTTGGAAGTGGTTCCAAGATTGGTATAATCATCATCGCACACTCCCTATACTATAAGGATTAGTGTTGAACCTAAATAAATGTTATTTGGTGTTTGCGTTGAGCATGAACAAGATAGGATCGTGTTTATCGCAATACGGTTATTCATTTAAGACATAGAATAATTGTTATTCTATTTACATGAATAAAACCTTCTATGGTCATACACCCAATGTTAATGGTTTATTGAATCTCGATTGTAGTGATACACATATTCATAATATTGATGCCAAAAGATGCAAAGTTAATAATGATAGTGCAACATACTTGTGGCATTGTCGTTTAGGTCATATTGGTGTAAAGCGCATGAAGAAACTCCATGCTGATGGGCTTTTGGAATCACTTGGTTATGAATCATTTGATATTTGCGAACCATGCCTCATGGGCAAGATGACTAAAACTCCATTCTCCGGAACAATGGAGCGAGTCAATGACTTATTGGAAATAATACATACCGATGTATGCGGTCCGATGAGTGTTGAGGCACGCGGCGGGTATCGTTATTTTATGACCTTCACAGATGATTTGAGCAAATATGGGTATATCTACTTAATGAAACACAAGTCTGAAACATTTGAAAAGTTCAAAGAATTTCAGAATGAAGTGGAGAATCATCGTAACAAGAAAATAAAGATTCTATGATCTGATCGTGGAGGCGAATATTTGAGTTATGTGTTTGGCCTTCATTTAAAACAATGTGGAATTGCTTCACAACTCATGCCACCTGGAACACCACATCGTAATGGTGTGTCTGAACATTGTAATCGCACTTTATTAGATATGGTGTGATATATGATGTCTCTTACCGATTTAACACTATCGTTTTGGGGTTATGCATTAGAGACAGCCGCATTCACGTAAAATAGGGCACCGTCTAAATCCGTTGAGACGGCATCGTATGAACTTGGTGGAAATATGCCCTAGAGGCAATAATAAAATGGTTATTATTGTATTTCCTTTTTCATGATAAATGTCTATTGTTCATGCTATAATTGTATTAACTGGAAACCGTAATACATGTGTGAATACATAGACCACAACATGTCCCTAGTGAGCCTCTAGTTGAATAGTTCGTTGATCAATAGATGGTTATGGTTTCCTGACCATGGACATTGGATGTCATTGATAATGGGGTCACATCATTAGGAGAATGATGTGATGGACAAGACCCAATCCTAAGCATGGCACAAGATCGTGTAGTTCGTTTGCTAAAAGCTTTTCTAATGTCAAGTATCATTTCCTTTGACCATGAGATTGTGCAACTCCCGGATACCGTAGGAATGCTTTGGGTGTACCAAATGTCACAACGTAACTAGGTGGCTATAAAGGTACACTACAGGTATCTCCAAAAGTGTCTGTTGGGTTGGCACAAATCGAGACTGGGATTTGTCACTCCGTATGATGGAGAGGTATCTCTGGGCCCACTCAGTAATGCATCATAATAATGAGCTCAATGTGACTAAGTAGTTGGTCGTGGGATCATGCATTACGGAACGAGTAAAGTGACTTGCCGGTAACTTATAACCCACAAGTGTAGGGGATCGCAACAGTTTTCGATAAGTAAGAGTGTCGAACCCAACGAGGAGCTAAAGGTAGAATAAATATTCCCTCAAGTTCTATCGACCACCGATACAACTCTACGCATGCTTGACATTCGCTTTACCTAGAACAAGTATGGAACTAGAAGTACTTTGTAGGTGTTGTAGGATAGGTTTGCAAGATAATAAAGAACGCGTAAATAAAAACTAGGGGCTGTTTATATAAAGAAGCAATAAAGTAAATATAGAGAGTGTGGAAAAGTGGTGGTAGGAGTTGTGAAATTGTCCTAAGCAATTGACTATGTTACTAGACCGGTAATCACTATTTCAATTCTATTTGAGGGAGAGGCATAAGCTAACATACTTTCTCTACTTGGATCATATGCACTTATGATTGGAACTCTAGCAAGCATCTGCAAATACTAAAGATTCATTAAGGTAAAACCCAACCATAGCATTAAAGTATCAAGTCCCCTTTTATCCCATACGCAACAATCCCCTTACTCGGGTTTGTGTTTCAGTCACTCATGCAACCCACTATAAGCGAATCATGAACGCATTACAACACCCTACAGCGGGAATCCCTCACGCTTGCGCGACACGGAGGGCACCATAGGATAGCACCAATAATAAAACATGCAACTCAAACCAATCATAGCAATTCATCAATCACCGATAGGACAAAGGAAATCTACTCAGACATCATAGGATGGCAACACATCATTGGAAAATAATATGAAGCATAAAGCACCATGTTCAAGTAGAGGGTACAACGGGTTGCGGGAGAGTGGACCGCTGGATATAGATGGGGGAAGGTGATGGAGATGTTGGTGAAGATGGCGGCGGTGTTGGTGAAGATCGTGGTGATGATGATGGCCCCCGGCGGCGTTCCGACGCCATCGGAAGCAAGGGGGAGAGAGCCCCCCTTCTTCTTCTTCTTCCTTGGCCTTCTCCCTAGATGGGAGAAGGGTTTTCCCTCTGGTCCTTGGCTCCCATGGCTTGGGAGGGGCGAGAGCCCCTCCAAGATTGGATCTATCTCTCTGTTTCTGCGTTCTCAGATTCTGCCCCTTCACCGTTTCTTTTATATCTGGAGATCCGTAACTCCGATTGGGGTGAAACTTTTGCCCAGATCTTTCTCATAAAATTAGCTTTCTTGCAGCAAAAGAAGAGCGTCAACCGCCTTACGGGGGGCCCAGGAGAGTCCAGGGCGCGCCTGCCTCCCTAGGGCGCGCCCCCTATCTCCTGGCCCTCTCGGGCACCGTCTCGCGTTGATTTTACTTCCCAAAAATCATAAATATTCCAAAAAAATCTCAGTCCGTTTTTATTCCATTTGGACTCCGTTTGATATGGGGTTTCTGCGAAACAAAAAACATGCAACAGACAGGAACTGGCAATGGGCACTGGATCAATATGTTAGTCCCAAAAAATAGTATAAAAAGTTGCCAAAAGTATATAAAAGTTGAATAATATTGGCATGGAACAACCAAAAATTATAGATACGACGGAGACGTATCAGCATCCCCAAGCTTAATTCCTGCTCGTCCTCGAGTAGGTAAATGATAAAAAGATAATTTTTAATGTGGAATGCTACCTAGCATAATCTTGATCATATGTCTAATCATGGCATGCATATTAAGACACGAGTGATTCAAAGCAATAATCTATCATTTGACATAAAAACAATAATACTTCGAGCGTACTAATAAAGCAATCATGTCTTTTCAAGACAACATGGCCAAAGAAAGTTATCCCTACAAAATCATATAGTCTGGTTGTTGCTCTATCTTCATTACACAAAGTATTTAATCATGCACAACCCCGATGATAAGCCAAGCAATTGTTTCATACTTTAATAAGCTCAAACTTTTTCAACTTTCACGCAATACATGAGCGTGAGCCATGGATATAGCACTATAGGTGGAATAGAATATGATGGTGGAGGTTATGTGAAGAAGACAAAAAGGGAGAAAGTCTCACATCGACACGGCTAATCAACGGGCTATGGAGATGCCCATCAATTGATGTCAATGCGAGGAGTAGGGATTGCCATGCAACGGATGCACTAAGAGCTATAAGTGTATGAAAGCTCAAACTGAAACTAAGTGGGTGTGCATCCAACTTGCTTGCTCATGAAGACCTCGGGCATTTGAGGAAGCCCATCATCCGAATATACAAGCCAAGTTCTATAATGAAAATTCCCACTAGTATATGAAGGTGAAAGCATAGGAGACTCTCTCTATGAAGAACATGGTGCTACTCTGAAGCACAAGTGTGGTAAAAGGATAGTAACATTCCCCTTCTCTCTTTTTCTCTCATCATTTTTTTATTTTCTTTCTTTTTTTCTTTTTCCTTTCTTTTTGGTGGGCTTCTTTGGCCTCTCTTTTTTATTTGGGCTTCTTTGGCCCCTTTTATTTTTCATAAAGTCTGGAGTCTCATCCCGACTTGTGGGGAATCATAGTCTCCATCATCCTTTCCTCACTGGGGCAATTCTCCAATAATGATGATCATCACACTTTTATTTACTTACAACTCAATATCTAGAACAAAGATATGACTCTATATGAATGCCTCCGGTCGTGTACCGGGATGTGCAATGATCTAGCGTAGCAATGACATCAAAAAAATGGACAAGCCATGAAAATAGCATGCTAGCTATCTTACGATCGTGCAAAGCAATATGACAATAAATGCTCAAGTCATGTATATGATGATGATGGAAGTTGCATGGCAATATATCTTGGAATGGCTATGGAAATGCCATAATAGGTAGGTATGGTGGCTATTTTGAGGAAGATATAAGGAGGTTTATGTGTGATAGAGCGTATCATATCATGGGGTTTGGATGCACCAGTGAAGTTTGCACCAACTCTCGAGGTGAGAAAGGGCAATGCACGGTACCGAAGAGGCTAGCGATGATGGAAGGGTGAGAGTGCGTATAATCCATGGACTCAACATTAGTCATAAAGAACTCATATGCTTATTGCAAAAATCTACGAGCCATTAAAAACAAAGTACTATGCACATGCTCCTAGGGGGATAGATTGGTAGGAAAAGACCATCGCTCGTCCCCGACCGCCACTCATAAGGAAGACAATCAATAAATAAAATTGTGCTCCAACTTCATCACAAAGCGGTTCACCATACGTGCATGCTACGGGAATCACAAACCTCAACACAAGTATTTCTACTAATCCACAACCACCCACTAGCATGACTCTAATATCACCACCTTTATATCGCGAAACTATTGCAAGGAATCAAACATATCATATTCAGCGATCTACAAGTTTATGTAGGATTTTATGACTAACCATGTGAATGACCAATTCTTCACATCTCTCTAAATAGATATAAGTGAAGCAAGAGAGCTTAATTCTTTCTACAAAAGATATGCCCACGCTCTAACAAATATAAGTGAAGCAAAAGAGCATTCTACAAATGGCGGTTGTCTATATGAAGAGAAACATGCAATCCAAACTTGAAATGATATAAGTGAAGCACATGAAGCATTCTATAAAGCCAAACTCAAAAGATTTAAGTGAAATGCAATGAGCATTATATAAATCAACCAAGGACTATCTCATACCAGCATGTTGCATAAAAGAAAAGTGAAAAGTAAATGCGAAAGACGCTCCAAGACTTGCACATAATGCACGAACGAAACGAATACGAAAACATACTGATACTTGTTGAAGAAAGAGAGGATGCCTTCCGGGGCATCCCCCAGCTTAGATGCTTGAGTCTCCTTGAATATTTACTTGGGGTGCCTCGGGCATCCCCAAGCTTGAGCTCTTGCCTCTCTTCCTTTTCCTCATATCCAGACCTCCTCGTTTAGACACTTCATCCACACAAAACTTCAACACAAAACTCGGTAAGATCCGTTAGTATAATAACGCAAATCACCACTCCAAGTACTGTTGCAAACCAATTCATATTTTGTTTTTGCATTGTTTCTACTGTAATATAACTTTTTCATGGCTTAATCCACTGATATAAATTGATAGATTCATCAAAACAAGCAAACATGCATCAAAAACAGAATCTGTCAAAAACAGAACAGTCTGTAGCAATCTGAACAACCACCATACTTATCGTACCCCAAAAATTCTACAAAAATTAGTAAAAGTAAACAAGTTGTATATCAATACAGTGAAAAAGGAATCAGAACCATTTGGCGTTCCAGTTAAAAATGTAAAATTGCGCAATACAGCCAAAGTTTCTGTCCTGCACCGTACAAACCAACAAGCAATGTAAACATCCTAAAGGCAAACCTTCGCACATTATTTTTATAATACAATGGAATTATACAAGGGGATAATTATTTTTGATGAAGAGGTTTTGTAATCAAGATCCAAAAGGTTTCCGTGAGCATGAACAAAGTTCAAGGAGCTCTCCCACTTCAACAACGCTTGTCTTTCTCACTTTCACTTTCCTATTTTGAAAAGTTTTAGGTTCCCCTCTTTATTTTTTTTGTTTTTAAACTATATGAAAGCACTAAACAGAAATAAATGACTCTCTAAAACTTCCAGGTTGTCTCCCTGGTAGCGCTTTCTTTAAAGCCATTAAGCTAGGCATAAAGTGCTCAAGTAATGAATCCACCCGGATCCCAAGGTATATCAAAGCCAATTTTAATTAACAATGATTTGTAATTTAGTAGTGAGCACAAAGTAACATATATCAAGAAAAAACGAAGTCTAAATCTCTTCCTATGCATCGGCATGTCATAAAAGAACAATCCATGCACACCAAGTAAAGGCCAATGCATAGTATAAGCAGTTTCTTGCAATTCTATCGTGTTGGAAACATAGAGAGGTGGAGACATAGTTCCTCTCTCGTAATAATTGCAAGTAGGAGCAGCAAGCACATGCATATCACATTCATCAAAATCATCATGTGCAATGGTAAAAGGCAACCCATTAATATAATCCTTACTAAACGCAAACTTCTCTGATATAGTGTAGTCGGGAGAATTCAAAAAGATAATAGGACTATCATGCGTGGGTGCAATAGCAACAATTTCATGTTTAACATAAGGAACTATAGCAAGTTCATCTCCATAAGCATAATTCATATTGGCATCTTGGCCACAAACATAGCAAGCATCATCAAAGAGGGATATTTCAAGAGAATCAACAGGATCATAGCAATCATCATAGCAATCATCCTTCGGTAAGCATGAAGGGGAATTAAACAATGTATGAGTTGAAGAGTTACTCTCATTAGAAGGTGGGCACGGGTGATCAATCCGCTCTTACTCCTTATGTTCTTCGCTCTCCTCATCATCTTGTTCATCTAATGAGCTCATAGTTTCATCAATTTCTTGTTACATAGCTTCCTGCAAAATATTAGTCTCTTCTTGGACAGCGGAGAAGTCCTCAATATATGGTTTAACATAGGCATTAGAAGCATAATTATCATAACAATATTGAAATACGGCAAAATTTTCAGACTTGTAAAGAGTAGCATCATACTTTTCAATCAAAGAGGCAATCTCATAAGCACCTTTAAAAGCAACAAATTCTTCAATTTGTTGAACATCATAGTAATTGTAAACACCCTTAGCATACGGCGGGCGCACAGGGCCTCCTGCCCCGGTCGCTCCTATCCCGGATGTAACTGCAGTAGCGGTTGTAGAGTTTTGACCGGGTTGAGTCCCAGCCATGAAGACTCTTGCCCAATTCGGCGACTCACAGGGGTTCGGAATACTGAAGCCATCGGAACAGCCCCCGAGCACACCATCTTGAACTTGATACAGAGAATCTGTTGAACCGGCGGACGAATCACCGTCAGAGTGGACGGCTGTCTCACCACCATCTTCAGGACTTTCAGAAAGCTCTTCTCCGTGGACACAGCCCACCAAGACACGCTTCATGTCGGGTTGAGCCTGGGCGGTTTTCGCACGCTGAGCCGTCTCGATGAGGTCGGTGCAGTTGTCCGGCTCAGGGCCCGGCTCGCCAATCCGGCCGATGAAGACGTGGATCCCTCCGAAGGGGACCCGGTACCCGTACTCAACTGAGGCGGCGTCGGGGCCCTAGCCTTCATCGTCGATGTAGATCTTGCCATGACGACTCTTGGTCATCCGGCCCACTACGTATCCCTTGAGCCCTTCGAAGCTTCCCTTCAAGAACTCAAATCCATCGTGCGCTGGCCCCACGATGGGCGCCAACTGTCGTGGAATTGTCACGTCAGATGTCCTTGTGAAAGGACTTAGTTGTGGAGCCATCGCAACTAGGAAGCTTGAAGGGGTTAACCGGGCCAAAGGACACGAGAGGGTTTATACTAGTTCAGCCCCTTACGGTGAAGGCAAGGCCTACGTCTAGTTGAGTTGGTATTGATGTTTTGATGACCAGGGAGCGAGATACGCTATGCCTGGTTCTCGATGAGTTGTTTCTTGCCCTAAGCCGCCAGCAGGTCGTCCCCTTATATACATGGGTTGACGCCATGTGGCCTACAGAGTCTCGGCCGGCTTATAACAGTGTCTGGCTCGGTGACTAGTTAAAACTACCTTATGATACAAGTCATGCCATTATGGCGGTTTACTACATCGGGCCTTAAGTCGCCTATGGGCCTTAAGCCCTCTATGAACCGCCATCTTCATGCTTTGGTCTTGGGCCTTCTCTCTGGTAAGTCTTCTTTGCGTAACCCGGCCCCTCCTGGGCGGCTTACTCAAATATTTATATCCCCAACATTAGGCCCCAGATTGATTTGAACCTGTTCATGTCAATCTTAAAATACCTCATGGAACTGTCCTTAGTCTTTTGTCTTGCATGAAGGTTTTAACCCGCCGTGACATCATCATCTGGATCCGGGTTAAGACTTCGTGACGTCATCTTCAATAAAACTTATTTTTACTCCATCAAATCTTCCAACGGATCTTTGCCTTTACTGACCATCCCGAGAATCGAGGTGTCGGGGCCGCTGGATAATGATGTTTTGGTCTCCTCGTTTCTCGTGCCATCTCGGTCAGTCTTCCTTTATAAATAGAGCGACCTAGGTCTTTCACTCTTCCTTCTTCCAGTCGTCCTCTTCCTCTTGCTTCCTCTCGGGCTCCACCACCACCGCCGTCGAACCCCTCGTCTTCACCGACTCGGGCCGCTGCATCAACCTGACTCTGACTAGAGATCGACGGCGAACCTCCGCAGCTCGTCCACATCTGTGAGTTCCTCTCCTTCCCTTTCTTAGATCTGCATTGGGACTTTGTCGAGTTCGTCGGTGTTCATCACCGCCCGACGCAAACCCTCAATAGTTCTTACCTCCAATGCCCTGTTTAGATCATAAAAACTACATAGAACTGTTGCCGTTCTTGTTTGTGTTGATCTTGCATAGAAATAGATCTCATTTCCCTGGTTTGGAAACCCTCTTCGAGTGCATGAACTTCTCTGCCCTGTTTTTAAGTCTAGAAAATTTTCTTTTCAGAGCAATGTTTTGATCCAGAGTAATAACTGTCATCTGTGAAACTTGTTTTTATTACCCGGAAAACTTCTTCTGGTAAATGCCCTTAAACACAACTGTCGAAATGTCCGGCTTAAGTAAATGACACAGAACCTTAGTTGCTCCTCATGACCTGAAGAATTTTGAATTGCGCTTGATACTTGTAACGGCTTAAATATTGTTGCACAGCCATCCTTATATCATTAGGATTTTCCTCCCTGGTTAAAATTGAACCGGATCTTCTTATTTTATCATAGGCCAACTGTTGTCATGGCTCCTAAGGCGGCCAAGGCCCCTGTAACCTGCAATTGGGTCCCATCCACAGTTAATAAGAGTAGACTGGCTGAGTTTGTGAAATCTGGCCACCTGCCAAAAAAGGAGGTCATGTCTTATCGTGTCCCTGACCCATCTGAAGAGAAGCCTCATCCCAAAGAAGGGGAGGTGATAGTTTTTACGGACCACATGAGCCGGGGATTTGCTCCTCCCGATTCAAAATTCTTCAGGGAGGTTTTAAATTTCTTTGATCTTAGACCTCAAGACATCGGACCCAACTCCGTGTCAAATATTTGCAATTTGCAAGTCTTCTGCGAGGTGTACCTAGGAGAAGAGCCAAGTCTGTTATTGTTCAGGGAACTTTTCTACATGAACCGGCAAAATGAACGTGCCAACGGGCCCAGTCTTGAGCTTGGCGGCATCTCAATCCAGCGACGGAGAGATTGCCTTTTTCCTTATGTTGAGCTGCCGAGTCACCCAAAATCTTGGAACCAAACGTGGTTCTACTGTCAGGACACTTCTCCGGATGATGAGAAGCCTCTGCCCGGCTTTCGCGCCCTGCGCCTTGAATCCAACCATCCGCTACCAGACAAACTGACGGCTGTTGAACGTCTGCCTCTCAACCCTACCATCAAGAAGATCAAAGCTCTCTTCGGAAATGGCTTAAACGGCGTCGATTTGGTCCGATTCTGGGTCACCTGGCGAGTACTTCCATTAAGCCGCCATTCCGGCTTAATGTGTACCTATATAGGCGAAAAAGATGACTCGTTACGCCATAGTCCTGACGACTTACCAGAGGATGTGGTGGAGGCTACGACCCAGTCACTGCTGAAGGAGGGCACTGTGATGAGTAACACCTTCGGCTTACTTCCCTTTTGCAAGAAGAACCCGACCCCTGCAGTAAGTTATCAATCTTAACAAATACTCTTTGCTATGTTTTACCTTCTTTGGTACTCATAATTCCTTATTCTTTCCCACAGGCCGAGGATAACTTCTGGAAGGCCAAATATGACCATGAAGCTGCAAAACAAGCCAGGGCAACCAAGAAAGCCGAAAGGAAAACCACCAAGACAGGAATCGCAAAGAAGAAGAAACCCAGCGCCTCTGACTTACTCAGATTGGAGGATGGTTCTTCAGATGATGAAGAGGTAATCTTTAAATTTTCTTAGTTCCCTTGTTATTACCTGTCTGACATTCTATCCCTTCAGGAGGATACGGGGAATAGTCAAGCAGCCAATGAAGAGCTAACTATAATCTCCTCCGACTCAGAGCCTTTGCCAAAGCAAAAGATCCGAAGGGTGACCCGAAAAGTAAGATTTTCACATGCTCTTGCTTATCAAGATCCTCAATTTCTTTTGAAGCAACAACAGCTTGAGAACCGGAGGCAGACCCGGAACAACAAGGATGCGGAACTCTCCTCCGGCTTACCTGACGTAACCAGGAAGCGTCGGACTGAGGTTATCTCTGATTTACGTTCTGTTTTACCTTTAGCAGGCTTAATTCGTCTGACTCCAATTATCAGGATACCTCTCCTTCTTCCAGTGAATCCATGCAGTCAAACATGCCGGCTTTCAAAACTGCTCCTGGGTAATGTAACCTTATATACCTTGAATTTTACTTTACCCATGCTTGCGTATTCATCCTTCTGCCTTTGTTAACAGCATGCAAGTAAAACCCAGCAAGAGGGCGAAGAAGAATAAGCCGTCCCAAGACCCGATTATAACTGAACCAGGGATTAATGCATCTGCTCCAGACAGTTCTGCCCATCAGCCACCGCCTGATCCGGCTTTTGATATTTCAGTGCCAACTTCTGATCCGCCTGCTGAAGATACTCTCAACACAAATGACCCGGAGACTCCTAGCCCGGTCAAGACAAACGAACTGGAAGTTGAGATTGTGAGGTCTCAGTTTGTTGAACCAGGGCGGCCTACCGTCCTTGCCAAGTGTTCCGCCAAGGAAGAACTTGCCGAACGCCGGAAAGCCAAACAGGACATCACTGATTATACTCACTTAAGCATTGGTGATATAGTCTCGGGCTATCTGAATCAAGTGCATAATAGCCGTGACCTGGAAATTGACATGGTATAACAAATACAGCACAAATCTGAGGTATAATTTATACTTTTTACCTGAGTCTTACATACTGTACCAGCCCCCAAGTCTATTGCTTATGAATAAATATGTTATAGACTTAGAAATCTGCTTTACTTATTAATTGAACCGGTTCAAAGAGGATATATTTAACCCGGTTATAACATGATAGTTGTAAATTTTGCAATATACATTAGTCCCCAAGTGTCAAGTATCTTTACTTGTAAAGTGCTTGAGACTTAATATGTGTGACCCGGTAGGATAAGGTTAAAATTCTTCAGCATACATTAGCCCCCAAGTGCCAAGTATCTTTACTTGTAAAGTGCTTGGGACTTGAATGTTACCTTACTATAATCCTTACCATAACCTGGTGTCAATGCAGGCTGCCATAAGTCAGTTTGAATCGGAGCTTGTTGCCCTGAAGAGCCGTCTGGAAACTCAAGAACTTGAGACGCAGAAGGCTAACTCCAAATTTGAATTCAGTGTCTCTGAAAATGAGAAGCTGAAGAAGAATTTTGAGTCAGAGAAGAAAACTTGGGCTGATGAGAAGGCTTCCCTGGTGACTCGGGCCGAAACAGCAGAAGCATCCCTTGCAGAAGCAACAACCGAGCTGTCCGACTTAAAACGGCAGATATCTCAAATGGTCTCAGCCATCTTCGGTAAGTTATCGTGCAAAACTTCCAACCTTGTAACCTTGCAATGACTATGGTAATAATTACTTCCGGCTGACTGTTATACTTGTGCACATACAGGCCCCAGGAGTACCAGCCTAAAGCAAAACATGCTGATCAAGCTTAAAGCAGTTTACACCTTAGTGGAACAGCTATACTCCGGGTCACAACGTGCCTTAGCCGTTGTAGCTTTGTCAACTCCACATCCCCGCCTTCTGCAAGACGTATTGAAGAGCCTCGCTTTTCTTCCTCAGCGGATCCAAGACTTAAGGCGGGCGTCCTCAAGAGCCAGAGCCGGAGCCGCATTGAGCCGGGCCAAAGCATGGCTCCCAGAACTAGACCCGGCCGACCTTGCCCTTGGATACCCAAGTCTGAAGGAGGATGGCACTGCATTTGACGACCATGACTTCACCGCCTGTGTCAAAGCCATACGTCTCGTGGCAACCCTTATTGGAAACGACACTAATCTTAGCAAGTATGCACCGGCGTATGACAGTGAAAACCGGAGAATTCCAAACGCTCCATATGATCAAATCAGCCTGATCCCTCCAATTCGTAAGCATACTTTTGCCCCTGAAGTGGACCCAGCCGGTTTAATAGATGATGAAGCTGAGTTTGAAGCTTTGAGCGGCATTGACTGGGCCTCATCAACTTTCTAGGACAAGACAGCCGACAGAGAAGCGGAGAAGGATAACCCGGAGGCTTCAAGCCCGCCGAAGGAGTGAATCGCTAGATATTTTGCAAAAAACAATGCTTCATTTATTCAGACTCGGGGAGTCTTGTAATAGGGTAGAAAAACCTCTCAACTTTGTCATGCCTTCGGGCATGTTTATGGCGCTTAATACTTTCATAAGCCGCCATTGCTATATATTTCCAGCTTATGTTGATCATTTGCCTCCCTGATGTTAAATTTGCTTGTCTTACCCTGCACATGAAACAAACCAAAGCTCTCTTGGCGGTTTATCACACCGGGGGTCACATAAAGTATTTGTAACCCGGACACGAACCAAAGGCACCTTACACAGGCCGGTTTACGACTATACTTTGCTAAGCATAAACATAATAGCATGCCTGCAATCCTTTAATAACCTTTCCTGCTGATTCGATGCCCACCTGGTACTTAACAACTTGGTGTGACCAATATTAAACTGGAAAGACAAAAAACATCTCATAATGTTTTCCCAAGGTCTCAGGATAGTCAAAATAATTTACAGGCTTCTGATTCGAATACGATCAGTAAACCGTTCCAAAGGGGTTAAGCTAAGATTCGGATACGATCATATAGCCCCCAGTGGCTTGGCGATGCCGATCAAATGGGTATCGACAGCTATGTTCTCTTTGGTTCGAATACGACCTATGTTTGAACAGGAAGCCCCCAAGTGACCATGAGATTTGTTTAATGACGTTGATTCGTATACGATCCACGTCAGACCCAAAGGGGTTAAGCTATGATTCAAATATGATCAAGAAGCCCCCAAGTGGGTTTGGCAGTATGCCGATCAAGCGGGTATCGACAGCTATGTTCTCTTTGGTTCGGATACGACCTATGTTTGAACAGGAAGCCCCCAAGTGATCATGGCTAGATTCAGATATGATCATAAGCCGGTCCAAAGGGAAAGTCGGATTCAGATATGATCTGCTCCCTGTTGGTAGTGTCCATCACCTGATAAAGAAGACATAAAAACATTCTTTACGGGAAAAAAGGACAGAGGTCCTGCTTTATTGCTTTATATAATATGTACATCATCAAAAATATATACATCCTAGGAGCTGGTGGCTCAAGTATAGTAAGGCTGAAGATGGGCGATATTCCACGGCCGGCGGGTCTCCTCCTCCGACTTACGTGAGTCTTTGTACTCTCGAATATCAATGAGGTAGTATGACCCATTGTTCAGATTCTTGCTGACCACAAAGGGTCCTTCCCAAGGAGGGGATAGCTTGTGCATATTGGACTGATCCTGGATGAGCCAGAGCACTAAGTCGCCTTCCTGAAATGTTCTGCTTCTGACCCGGCAGTTGTGATAGCGACGAAGGTCTTGCTGGTAAATCGCTGAGCGGGCTATGGCCAAGTCTCGCTCCTCATCCAACAAGTCAAGTGCCTCATGTCGAGCTTTTTCATTATCAGCCTCAACGTAAACCGCCACCCGGGGCGAATCGTGTCGGATATCACTTGGCAGAACTGCCTCTGCTCCATAAACCATGAAAAAGGTGTATAACCCGTGGATCTGTTAGGCGTAGTGTTGATGCTCCACAGCACAGAGGGTAATTCTTCCACCCAACAACCCGGAGTCCGCTGTAAGGGGACCAAGAGCTGTGGTTTGATACCCCTTAAAATTTCCTGACTAGCTCTTTCTGCTTGACCATTGG
Organism: Triticum dicoccoides; assembly: GCF_002162155.2. Lineage (NCBI taxonomy): Eukaryota > Viridiplantae > Streptophyta > Magnoliopsida > Poales > Poaceae > Triticum > Triticum dicoccoides. The sequence continues at coordinate 343,666,871 of NC_041387.1, read as the reverse complement.
ATTGAGGATGAGCAACAGCCGAAACATCAAGCCGGATATGCTCTCGTTGACAAAACTCTTCCATTGCACCCTTGGAGAGATTAGTGCCATTATCAGTTATGATGCTATGTGGAAAACCAAAACCAAAGATCACCTTTTTGATGAACTGAATCGCCGTGGCCGCATCACACTGACTGACTGGCTCTGCATCAATCCACTTTGTAAATTTATCCACTGCCACCAGGAGGTGTGTCTTTTTGTCCTTAGACCTCTTGAAGGGTCCCACCATGTCAAGCCCCCAGACTGCGAACGGCCAAGTAATTGGAATCATCCACAATTCTTGAGCCGGCACATGAGCTCGTCGTGAGAATTTTTTACATCCGTCACATTTGCTAACAAGGTCCTCCGCATCAGCATGAGCCATCAGCCAATAAAAACCATGACGGAAGGCCTTGGCCACCAGAGACTTTGAGCCGGCATGGTGACCACAATCTCCTTCATGGATCTCTCGAAGTATCTCTTGACCCTCTGCAGGTGACACACAACGCTGGAACGCCCCTATGACACTGAGGTGATGTAACTCGCCATTAACAATTGTCATGGATTTGGACCGCCTGACTATTTGTCTTGTCAAGGTCTCATCCTCAGGCAGCTCTCCCCGGGTCATATAAGCCAAGTATGGCAATGTCCAATCTGGGATGACGTGAAGTGCGGCCACCAACTGTGCCTCCGGGTCTGGCACTGCAAGCTCTTCCTCTATAGGTACCTTGACAGAAGGATTATGCAGAACATCAAGAAAGGTGTTAGGCGGTACCGGCTTATGCTGAGAGCCCAACCGGCTTAACACATCAGCCGCCTCATTCTTCCTTCTATTAATGTGCTCCACCTAATATCCTTTGAAGTACCCAGCTACAACATCTACTTCACGACGATAAGCTGCCATAAGGGGATCCTTAGAATCCCACGTGCCTGAGACCTGTTGAGCCACGATGTCTGAGTCGCACAAGCACCTTACCCGGCTTAAATTCATCTCCTTAGCCATCCGAAGACCATGGAGCAAGGCCTCGTATTCAGCTGCATTGTTAGTACAAGGAAACATGAGCTGGAGCACATAACGAAATTTGTAACCTCGAGGGGAAGTTAAAACAACTCCAGCCCCTGATCCTTCTAATTGCCTGGACCCATCAAAGTGAATAATCCAATACGTATTGTCCGGCTTCTCCTCGGGTGCCTGCAACTCTGTCCAATCATTGATAAAGTCCACCAAGGCCTGAGATTTGATGGCAGTACGGGGCATATACTTCAAATCATAAGGCCCAAGCTCAATAGCCCACTTGGCGATTCGTCATGTGGCCTCCCTGTTCTGAATGATGTCTCCCAAAGGAGCTAAACTTACCACCGTTATAGGATGACTTTGGAAGTACTGCTTCAGCTTCCGGTTTGCCATGAACACACCATAAACAAGCTTCTGCCAATGTGGATACCTTTGTTTAGACTCAGTGAGCACCTCACTGATGTAGTAAACCGGCCTTTGAACCGGAAGCTCCTTGCCTGCCTCTTTACGCTCTACCACGATGGCAACACTAATGGCCCGCGAGTTAGCAGCCACATATAACAATAGCGTCTCTCTATCAACGGGAGCTGCAAGAACGGGTGGCTCAGACAACTGTCTCTTTAAATCTTCAAAGGCAGTATTGGCAGCATCGCTCCAGACGAAAGTGTCTGTTTCCTTCATCATCTGATATAGCGGTAAGGCCTTCTCCCCTAACTGGCTGATGAACCGGCTTAAAGTAGCAACACGTCCCGCCAGGCGCTGAACATCATTAATACACGCTGGTTTAGCCAGAGAGGTAATCGCCGTGATCTTCTCCGGATTAGCTTCAATGCCTCTGTTTGACACCAGAAAACCCAAGAGCTTGCCTGCAGGTACACCAAACACACACTTGGCCGGGTTAAGCATCATCTTGTAAACCCGGAGATTGCCAAAGGTCTCTCTCAAGTTGGATATTAAGGTTTACTTTTCTCTGGATTTCACCACAATGTCATCCACCTAAGCATGAACATTACGCCCAATTTGATCGTGCAAACAGTTCTGCACACATCGCTGATAAGTCGCCTGGGCACTCTTGAGTCCAAACGGCATAGATACATAATAGAAGGCCCCAAACGGAGTGATGAAAGCTGTCTTCTCCTGGTCCTTAACCGCCATCTTGATCTGATGATAACCAGAGTAAGCATCCAAGAAGCTCAAACATTCACAACCCGCCGTAGCATCAGTGATTTGATCAATATGGGGAAGAGCAAAGGGATCAGCCGGACAATCCTTGTTTAAGTCCGTGTAATCCACGCACATCCGCCAAGTGTCGTTCTTCTTGAGCACCAACACCGGGTTAGCCAACCACTCCGGATGAAAAACTTCAACAATAAACCCGGCCGCTAAGAGCCGGGCAACCTCTTCCCCAATAGCTTTTCGTCTCTCTTCGTTGAACCGTCGGAGAAACTGCCTGACTGGCTTGTACTTCGGATCAATATTGAGAGTGTGCTCAGCGAGTTCCCTCGGTACACCCGGCATGTCAGAAGGTTTCCATGCAAAGATGTCCCGGTTCTCACGGATGAACTCGATGAGTGCGCTTTCCTATTTAGGATCCAAATTGGCACTGATACTGAACTGCTTAGAGGCGTCTCCTGGGGTAAAGTCAACAAGCTTTGTCTCAGCGGCTGATTTAAATTTCAACGCCGGGTCATGCTCAGTAGTTGGTTTTTTGAGGGAGGTCATATCCGCTGGGTCAACATTGTCTTGGTAAAATTTAAGCTCCTCCGCGGCACAAGCAGTCTCAGCGTAAGTCGCGTCGCCTTCTTCACATTCCAAAGCCACCTTTAGACTCCCATGCACAGTGATGGTGCCCTTGTAACCCGACATCTTGAGTTGTAAGTAAACGTAACACGGCCGTGCCATGAACTTAGCGTAAGCCGGTCGCCCAAACAAAGCGTGATACGGACTCCTGATTTTGACCACTTCAAACGTCAATTTCTCAGCCCTGGAATCATGCTCATCTCCAAAAGCCACCTCCAATTCAATCTTGCCCACTGGGTAAGCCGGCTTGCCTAGAACCACCCCGTGGAAAACAGTGTTGGATGTTCTCAGATTCTTTTCAGTCAACCCCATGCGCTGGAAAGTATCATAATAGAGGATATTGATGCTGCTACCTCCGTCCATGAGTACCTTAGTGAATTTATATCCACCAACCTGGGGTGCTACCACCAAGGCTAACTGACCCGGATTATCGACTCGCGGAGGGTGATCCTCTCTACTCCATATGATGGGTTGCTCTGACCATCTCAAATAACGAGGAATCGCCGGCTCAACCAAATTTACGGTCCTCTTAAGAACCTTCTGGTCACGTTTGCATAAGCTAGTGGTAAACACATGGTACTGTCCACCACTCAACTGTTTCGGATGGCTCTGATAACCCGACTGCTGCTGCTGTTGTCCTCCCTGACCAGATTGCTGCTGATTATTTCCACCCGGCTGTCCCTGAAAACCGGAATTTGAACCGCCACTCGGGCCATGAAAGCCGCCAGCTCCTGAACCGCTGCCAGATCCATGATTACCATCAAAGGTATTGGAATTTTTAAACGCTTTCATGATCGCGCAATCTTTCCACAGGTGTGTAGCGGGGTGCTCCCTGGTGCCGTGTTTCGGGCAAAGCTCATTGAGTAGCTGCTCAAGAGATGGGCCTGACCCGCCGGATCGAGGCCACTTACCCTTACGTCTCTAATTGTTGCCCTGCGTATTAGCATTGGCTACAAGCTCCGGGTTGCCGTCCGCCTTACGCTTATTGCCGCTTTGATTCACCGGGTTGTGTTGTTGACCGTTTCCATTGACATTCCTTTTTCCCTTCCCTGTCCTCTCATCATCAGACGCGGGATCCTTGGTACTATCAGAATCGGCATATTTGACTAAAGCCGCCATTAGCGTGCCCATATCCCTGCAGTCACGCTTAAGGCGCCCCAACTTCTGCCTCAGCGGCTCAAAGCTACAATTTTTCTCCAACATGAGGACTGCAGAGCCGGCATCCATCTTATCAGATGAATGAATTATCTCCTTGACCCGGCGTACCCAATGAGTGGTGGATTCGCCCTCCCCCTGCTTGCAATTTGTCAAGTCCACGATTGACATAGATTGTGTTGGGGAACATAGTAATTTCAAAAAAATTCCTACACACACGCAAGATCATGGTGATGCATAGCAACGAGAGGGGAGAGTGTAATCTACATACCCTTGTAGACCGAAAGCGGAAGCGTTAGAACAACGCGGTTGATGTAGTCGTATGTCTTCACGGCCCGACCGATCAATCACCGAAACTACGACACCTCCGAGTTCTAGCACACGTTCAGCTCGATGACGTCCCTCGAACTCCGATCCAGCCGAGTGTCGAGGGAGAGTTCTGTCAGCACGACGGCGTGGTGACGATCTTGATGTTCTACCGTCGCAGGGCTTCGCCTAAGCACCGCTACAATATTATCGAGGAGGACTATGGTGGAGGGGGGCACCGCACACGGCTAATAGATCTCAAGGATCAATTGTTGTTGTGTCTTTGGGGTGCCCTTCTACCCCCATATATATAGGAGCAAGGGGGGAGGCGGCCGGCCTATGGAGGAGGCGCACCAAGGGGGGAGTCCTACTCCCACTGGGAGTAGGACTCCTCCTTTCCTTGTTGGAGAAGAAAAGAGGAGGAGAGGGAGAAGGAAAAGGGGGCTGCCCCCCTTGTCCAATTCGGACCAGAGGGGGGGCGCAGACCTCCTTCCTTTTGGCCTCTCTCCTCTATTCCCGTATGGCCCAATAAGGCCCATATACTCCCCGGCGAATTCCCGTAACTCTCCGGTACTCCGAAAAATACCCGAATCACTCGGAACCTTTTCGAAGTCCGAATATAGTCGTCCAATATATCGATCTTTATGTCTCGACCATTTCGAGCCTCCTTGTCATGTCCCCGATCTCATCTGGGACTCCGAACTCCTTCGGTACACCAAAACTCATAAACTCATAATATAACTGTCATCAAAACCTTAAGCGTGCGGACCCTACGGGTTCGAGAACAATGTAGACATGACCTAGAACTATTCTCGGTCAATAACCAATAGCGGAACCTGGATGCTCATATTGGCTCCTACATATTTTGTGAAGATCTTTATCGGTCAAACTGCATAACAACATACGTTATTCCCTTTGTCATCGGTATGTTACTTGCCCGAGATTCGATCGTCGGTATCCAATACCTAGTTCAATCTCGTTACTGGCAAGTCTCTTTACTCGTTATGTAATGCATCATTCCGTAACTAACTTATTAGCTACATTGCTTGCAAGGCTTATAGTGATGTGCATTACCGAGAGGGCCCAGAGATACCTCTCCGACAATCGGAGTGACAAAACCTAATCTCGAAATACGCCAACCCAACATGTACCTTTGGAGACACCTGTAGTACTCCTTTATAATCACCCAGTTACGTTGTGACATTTGGTAGCACCCAAAGTGTTCCTCCGGTAAACAGGAGTTGCATAATCTCATAGTTACAGGAACATGTATAAGTCATGAAGAAAGCAACAACAACATACTAAACGATCAAGTGCTAAGCTAACGGAATGGGTCAAGTCAATCACATCATTCTCCTAATGATGTGATCCCGTTAATCAAATGACAACTCTTTTGTCCATGGTTAGGAAACATAACCATCTTTGATAAACGAGATAATCAAGTAGAGGCATACTAGTGACACTATGTTTGTCTATGTATTCACACATGTATTATGTTTCCGGCTAATACAATTCTAGCATGAATAATAAACATTTATCATGATATAAGGAAATAAATAATAACTTTATTATTGCCTCTAGGGCATATTTCCTTCAGTCTCCCACTTGCACTAGAGTCAATAATCTAGTTCACATCATCATGTGATTTAACACCAATATTCACATCTGTATGTGATTAATACCCATAGTTCACATCGTCATGTGATCAACACACAAAGGGTTTACTAGAGTCAATAATCTAGTTCACATCGCTATGTGATTAACACCCAAAGAGTACTAAGGTATGATCATGTTTTGCTCGTGAGAGAAGTTTAGTCAACGGGTCTGTCATATTACAGAGTCGTATGTATTTTGCAAATATTCTATGTCTACAATGCTTTGCACGGAGCTACTCTAGCTAATTGCTCCCACTTTCAATATGTATCCAGATTGAGACTTAGAGTCATCTGGATCGGTGTAAAAGCTTGCATCGATGTAACTCTTTACGACAAACTCTTTTATCACCTCCATAATCGAGAAACATATCCTTATTCTACTAAGGATAATTTTGACCAATGTCCAGTGATCTACTCCTAGATCACTATTGTACTCCCTTGCCAAACCAGGGCAGAGTATACAATAGGTCTGGTCCATAGCATGGCATACTTTTATAGAACCTATGACCGATGCATAGGGAATGACTTTCATTCTCTTTCTGTTTTCTGCCGTGGTCGGGTCTTGAGTCTTACTCAATTTCACACCTTTGCAACACAGGCAAGAACTCTTTCTTTGACTATTCCATCTTGAACTATTTCAAAATCTTGAAAAGGTATGTACTTATTGAAAAACTTATCAAGCGTCTTGATCTATCTCAATAGATCTTGATGCTCGATATGTAAGCAGCTTCACCGAGGTCTTTCATTGAAAAACTTTTTATTCAAGTATCCTTTTATGCTATCCAGAAATTCTATATCATTTCCAATCAACAATATGTCTTGCACATATAATATCAGAAATGCTACAGAGCTCCCACTCACTTTCTTGTAAATACAGACCTTTCCAAAAGTCTGTATAAAACCATATGCTTTGATCAACTCATCAAAGCATATATTCCAACTCCGAGATGCTTGCACCAGTCCATTGATGGATCGTTGGAGCTTGCACATTTTGTTAGTACCTTTAGGATTAACAAAACCTTCTGGTTGCATCATATACAACTCTTCTTTAATAAATCCATTAAAGAATGTAGTTTTGACATCCATTTGCCAGATTTCATAACATGTGACAATTGCTAACATGATTCGGACAAACTTAAGCATCGCTACAGTTGAGAAAATCTCATTGTAGTCAACACCTTGAACTTGTCGAAAACCTTTTTGTGACAAGTCGAGCTTTGTAGATAGTAACACTACTATCAGTGTTCGTCTTCCTCTTGAAGATCCATTTATTAAACATGGCTCGCTGATCATCGAGCAAGTCAATCAAAGTCCATACTTTGTTCTCATACATGGATCCTATCTCAGATTTCATGGCCTCAAGCCATTTCGCGGAATCTGGGCTCATCATCGCTTCCTCATAGTTCGTAGGTTCATCATGGTCTAGTAACATGACTTCTAGAACGGGATTACCGTACCACTTTTGTGCGGATCTTATTCTGGAAGACCTACGAGGTTCGGTAGTAACTTGATCTGAAGCTTCATGATCATCATCATTAACTTCCTCACTAATCGGTGTAGGCATCACTGGAACTGATTTTTGTGATGAACTACTTTCCAATTTGGGAGAAGGTACAATTACCTTATCAAGTTCTACTTTCCTCCCACTCACTTCTTTCGAGAGAAACTCCTTCTCTAGAAAGGATCCATTCTTAGCAATGAATGTTTTTGCCTTCGGATCTGTGATAGAAGGTGTACCCAACAGTTTCCATTGGGTATTCTATGAAGACGCACTTTCTGAGTTGGGTTCGAGCTTATCAGGTTGAAAACCTTTTTCATATAAGCATCGCAACTCCAAACTTTAAGAAACGACAGCTTAGGTTTACTGTTAAACCATAGTTCATACGGTGTCGTCTCAACGGATTTAGATGGTGCCCTACTTAAACGTGAATGCAGCTGTCTCTAATGCATAACCCCAAAATGATAGTGGTAAATCGGTAAGAGACATCATAGATCGCACCATATCTAGTAAAGTACGATTACGGCGTTCGGATACACCATTACATTGTGGTGTTCCAGGTGGCGTGAGTTGCGAAACTATTTCACATTGTTTCAAATGAAGACCAAACTCGTAACTCAAATATTCTTCTCCACGATCAGATCGTAGAAATTTTATTTTTCTTGTTACGATGATTTTCCACTTCACTCTGAAATTCTTTGAACTTTTCAAATGTTTCAGACTTATGTTTCATCAAGTAGATATACTCATATCTGCTCAATTCATCTTGTGAAGGTCAGAAAATAATGATACCCACCACGAGCATCAACACTCATTGGACCGTATACATCGGTATGTATTATTTCCATCAAGTCAGTAGCTCGTTCCATTGTTCCGGAGAACAGAGTTTTAGTCATCTTGCCCAAAAAGCACGGTTCGCAAGCATCAAATGATTCATAACTAAGAGATTCCAAAAATCCATCTTTATGGAGTTTCTTCATGCGCTTTACACCGATATGACCCAAACGGCAGTGCCACAAATAAGTTGCACTATCATTATCAACTTTGCATCTTTTGGCATCAATATTATGAATATGTGTATTACTACGATCGAGATCCAACAAACTATTTTCATTGGGTGTATGACCATCGAAGGTTTTATTCATGTAAATGGAACAACAATTATTCTTTGACTTTAAATGAATAATCGTCTCGCAATAAACATGATCAAATCATATTCATGCTCAACGCAAACGCTAAATAACATTTATTTAGGTTTAACACTAATCCCAAAAGTATAGGGAGTGTGTGATGATGATCATATCAATCTTGGAACCACTTCCAACACACATCATCACTTCACCCTCAACTAGTCTCTGTTTATTCTGTAACTCCTGTTTCGAGTTACTAATATTTAGCAACCGAACAAGTATCAAATACTCAGGGGCTACTATAAACGTTAGTAAGGTACACATCAATAAATTGTATATCATACCCTTGTTCACTTTGCCATCCTTCTTATCCACCAAATATTCAGGGCATTTCCACTTCCAGTGACCATTTCCTTTGCAGTATAATCATTCAGTTTCAGGCTTTGGTCCAGCTTTGGGCTTCTTTGCGGGAGTGACAACTTGCTTGTCATTCTACTTGAAGTTTCCCTTTCTTTCCCTTTGCCCTTTTCTTGAAACTAGTGATCTTGTCAACCATCAACACTTGATGCTCTTTCTTGATTCCTACCTTCGTCGATTTCAACATCACGAAGAGCTCGGGAATCGTTTTCGTCATCCCTTGCATACTGTAGTTCATCACAAAGTTCTACTAACTTGGTGATGGTGACTAGAGAACTCTGTCAATCACTATCTTATCTGGAAGATTAACTCCCACTTGATTCAAGCGATTATAGTACCCAGACAACTTGAGCACATGCTCACTAGTTGAGCGATTCTCCTCCATCTTTTAGCCATAGAACTTGTTGGAGACTTCATATCTCTCAACTCGGGTATTTGCTTGAAATATTAACTTCAACTCCTGGAACATCTCATATGGTCCATGATGTTCAAAACGTCTTTGAAGTCCCGATTCTAAGCCGTTAAGCATGGTGCACTAAACTATCAAGTAGTCATCATATTGAGCTAGCCAAATGTTCATAACATCTGCATCTGCTCCTGCAATAGGTCTGTCACCTAGTGGTGCATTAAGGACATAATTCTTCTGTGCAGCAATGAGGATAAACCTCAGATCACGAATCCAATCCGCATCATTGCTACTAACATCTTTCAACACAATTTTCTCTAGGAACATATCAAAATAAATATATGAAAGCAACAACGCAAGCTATTGATCTACAACATAATTTGCAAAATACTACCAGGACTAAGTTCATGATAAATTTAAGTTCAATTAATCATATTACTTAAGAACTCCCACTTAGATAGACATCCCTCTAATCCTCTAAGTGATTACGTGATCCATATCAACTACACCATGTCCGATCGTCACGTGAGATGGAGTAGTTTCAAAAGTGAACATCAATATGTTGATCATATCTACTATATGATTCACGCTCGACCTTTCGGTCTCCATGTTCCGAGGCCATATCTATTATATGCTAGGCTCGTCAAGTTTAACCTGAGTATTCCGCGTGTGCAACTGTTTTGCACCCGTTGTATTTGAACGTAGAGCCTATCACACCCGATCATCACGTGGTGTCTCAGCACAAAGAATTTCGCAACGGTGAATACTCAAGGAGAACACTTCTTGATAATTTAGTGAGAGATCATCTTAAAATGCTACCGTCAAACTAAGCAAAATAAGATGTATAAAAGATAAACATCACATGCAATCAATATAAGTGATATGATATGTCCATCATCATCTTATGCTTGTGATCTCCATCTTCGGAGCACCGTCGTGATCACCATCGTCACCGGCGTGACACCTTGATCTCCATCGTAGCATCGTTGTCGTTACGCCATCTATTGCTTCTACGACTATCGCTACCGCTTAGTGATAAAGTAAAGCAATTACAGGGCGTTTTGCATTTCATACAATAAAGCGACAACCATATGGCTCCTACCAGTTGCCGATAACTTCGGTTACAAAACATGATCATCTCATACAATAAAATATAGCATCACGTCTTGACCATATCACATCACAACATGCCCTGCAAAAACAAGTTAGACGTCCTCTACTTTGTTGTTGCAAATTTTACGTGGCTGCTACGGGCTGAGCAAGAACCGTTCTTACCTACGCATCAAAACCACAACGATAGTTTGTCAAGTTAGTGCTATTTTAACCTTCGCAAGGACCGGGCGTAGCCACACTCGATTCAGCTAAAGTGAGAGAGACAGACACCCGCCAGCCACCTTTAAGCACGAGTGCTCGTAATGGTGAAACCAATCTCGCATAAGCGTATGCGTAATGTCGGTCCGGGCCGCTTCATCTCACAATACCGCCGAACCAAAGTATGACATGCTGGTAAGCAGTATGACTTGTATCGCCCACAACTCACTTGTGTTCTACTCGTGCATATGACATCTATGCACAAAACCAGGCTCTGATACCACTGTTGGGGAACGTAGTAATTTCAAAAAAAATCCTACGCACACGCAAGATCATGGTGATGCATAGCAACGAGAGGGGAGAGTGTAATCTACATACCCTTGTAGACCGAAAGTGGAAGCGTTAGAACAACGCGGTTGATGTAGTCGTACGTCTTCACGCCCCGACCGATCAAGCACCGAAACTACGACACCTCCGAGTTCTAGCACACGTTCAGCTCGATGACGTCCCTCAAACTCCGACCCAGCCGAGTGTCGAGGGAGAGTTCCGTCAGCACGACGGCGTGGTGGCGATCTTGATGTTCTACCGTCGCAGGGCTTCGCCTAAGCACCACTACAATATTATCGAGGAGGACTATGGTGGAGGGGGGCACCGCACACGGCTAATAGATCTCAAGGATCAATTGTTGTTGTGTCTTTGGGGTGCCCCCCTACCCCCATATATATAGGAGCAAGGGGGGAGGCGGCCGGCCTATGGAGGAGGCGCACCAAGAGGGGAGTCCTACTCCCACCGGGAGTAGGACTCCTCCTTTCCTTGTTGGAGAAGAAAAGAGGAGGAGAGGGAGAAGGAAAAGGGGGCTGCTCCCCTTGTCCAATTCGGACCAGAGGGGGGGCGCAGGCCTCCTTCCTTTTGGCCTCTCTCCTCTATTCCCGTATGGCCCAATAAGGCCCATATACTCCCCGGCGAATTCCCGTAACTCTCCGGTACTCCGAAAATACCCGAATCACTCGGAACCTTTCCGAAGTCCGAATATAGTCGTCCAATATATCGATCTTTATGTCTCGACCATTTCGAGACTCCTCGTCATGTCCCCGATCTCATCTGGGACTCCGAATTCCTTCGGTACATCAAAACTCATAAACTCATAACATAACTGTCATCGAAACCTTAAGCGTGCGGACCCTACGGGTTCAAGAACAATGTAGACATGACCTAGAACTATTCTCGGTCAATAACCAATAGCGGAACCTGGATGCTCATATTGGCTCCTACATATTCTGCGAAGATCTTTATCGGTCAAACCGCATAACAACATACGTTATTCCCTTTGTCATCGGTATGTTACTTTCCCGAGATTCGATCGTCGGTATCCAATACCTAGTTCAATCTCATTACTGGCAAGTCCCTTTACTCGTTATGTAATGCATCATTCCGTAACTAACTTATTAGCTACATTGCTTGCAAGGCTTATAGTGATGTGCATTACCGAGAGGGCCCAGAGATACCTCTCCGACAATCGGAGTGACAAAACCTAATCTCCAAATACGCCAACCCAACATGTACCTTTAGAGACACCTGTAGTACTCCTTTATAATCACCCAGTTACGTTGTGACGTTTGGTAGCACCCGAAGTGTTCCTCCGGTAAACGGGAGTTGCATAATCTCATAGTTACAGGACCATGTATAAGTCATGAAGAAAGCAACAACAACATACTAAACGATCAAGTGCTAAGCTAACGGAATGGGTCAAGTCAATCACATCATTCTCCTAATGATGTGATCCCGTTAATCAAATGACAACTGTTTTGTCCATGGTTAGGAAACATAACCATCTTTGATAAACGAGCTAATCAAGTAGAGGCATACTAGTGACACTATGTTTGTCTATGTATTCACACATGTATTATGTTTCCGGCTAATACAATTCTAGCATGAATAATAAACATTTATCATGATATAAGGAAATAAATAATAACTTTATTATTGCCTCTAGGGCATATTTTCTTCAGATTGCTTACAGGTGTCCTTGAAGTTCTGGATGAAACGGGCTTTTAACTCCTCCCACGAACCAATGGAATTAGGTGGTAAACTCTTTAACCAAGATTGGGCCGTTCCATCTAACATCATGGTAAAGTATTTGGCCATTGCCACGTCACTGACTTCCAACAGCTCCATGGCCATCTCATAGCTCTCAATCCAGGCTCCAGGTTGTAAATCGGCCGTGTAATTCGGCACCTTTCGAGGTCCCTTGAAGTCCTTGGGCAGGCGCACGTTATGCAAAGCCGGTATCAAACAAGGAACACCACCGGTTCTGGTGGCTACCCCCATCTCAGTGGAAGTCATTGGATACTCTGTAATATTCTGATGAGCCGCCAGCTGAGCCGCCCGCTCGTTCTCCTGACGTACTCGGTCCTGCACCGGGTTATAGCCACCATGTTGGTCGCGGTGTTGGGCGTTGCTTGACAAAGCTTCAGATTCCATGTGCCTGCTGTAACTCGGACTCTGGTTCTGACGAGGCAGTGCTAACCAAGGCGGAGGAGTTGAATGAATCCTATCCTGGCTATAAGAATAGGTCTCTTGCTGAGCCAGGGCCGTCTGGACAAGTTCCCTGATTCTCCGGGTCTCCACCGCTGTCGGATCATCACCATCCACTGGGAGAGCCGTTAGACGTGCTGATGCTGCGATTAAGTTCTCCATGGGGTTGGAAAAGTGACCCGGCGGTATCAGCACATAACGTGGCGGTGCCATGCTCATATGAGGAGGTGCCATCTCTTGACGCTGAGTTGGTCCTCCTACTCTGGATGTCATAAGCTGATTGGCATCTGGCGGGTTACTTGGACCGGCTCCGGGTGTAGCGAAAAGAACCCGAGGGTCGTAATCCGGAGGTAACCGAGATTGGGTCTTCTGGTGTCTCCTCCTCATTACCTCATTGGACGCGTTTAAGCTCATCGTGAGCTGGTAAGCCTCTGACTGCAACCGCTGTGCCTGGGCGTCGAGAGCCGCACGCTCCGTAGCTAGTCTAGTATCCTCAGCTGCCAAGGCCTCCTTGGCCTGAGCTATCTCCTCACGTACCCGTGCCACCTCCGCGTCATGCTCATCTTTGTTCGCAGGGATAACCGTGGCGGTTAACAGGGTCGTAAGCTTGTCCATGAGGTCTATCAGCACTTGAGCCGGCGGGCGCACAAGGCCTCTTGCCCCGGCCGCTCCTATCCCGGACGTAACTGCAGTAGCGGCTGTAGAGTTTTGACCGGGTTGAGTTCCAGCCATGAAGACTCCTGCCCAATTCGGCGACTCACAGGGGTCCGGAATACTGAAGCCATCGGAACAGCCCTCGAGCACACCATCTTGAACTTGATACAGAGAATCTGTTGAACCGGCGGATGAATCACCGTCAGAGTGGACGCCGTCTCACCACCATCTTCAGGACTTTCGGAAAGCTCTTCTCCGTGGACACAACCCACCAAGACACGCTTCATGCCGGGTTGAGCCCGGACGGTTTTCGCACGCTGAGCCGTCTCGATGAGGTCGGTGCAGTTGTCCGGCTCAAGCCCCGGCTCGCCAATCCGGCCGATGAAGACGTGGATCCCTCCGAAGGGGACCCGATACCCGTACTCAACTGAGCCGGCGTCAGGGCCCCAGCCTTCGTCATCGATGTAGATCTTGCCGCGATGACTCTTGGTCATTCGGCCCACTACGTATCCCTTGAGCCCTTTGAAGCTACCCTTCAAGAACTCAAATCCACCGTGCGCTAGCCCCACGGTGGGCGCCAACTATCATGGAATTGTCACGTCAGATGTCCTCGTGAAAGGACTTAGTTGTGGAGCCATCGCAACTAGGAAGCTTGAAGGGTTAACCGGGACAAAGGACACGAGAGGGTTTATACTAGTTCGGCCTCTTACGGTGAAGGTAAGGCCTACGTTTAGTTGGGTTGGTATTGATGTTTCGATGGCCAGGGAGCGAGATATGCTATGCCAGGTTCTCGATGAGTTGTTTCTTGCCCTAAGCCGCCATCAGGTCGTCCCCTTATATACACGGGTTGACGCCCTGTGGCCTACAGAGTCCCGGCCGGCTTATAACAGTGACTAGTTAAAACTACCTTATGATACAAGTCATGCCATTATGGCGGTTTACTACATCGGGCCTTAAGTCGCCTGTGGGCCTTAAGCCCTCTATGAACCGCCATCTTCATGCTTTGGTCTTGGGCATTCTCTCTGGTAAGTCTTCTTTGCGTAACCCGACCCCTCCTGGGCGGCTTACTCAAATATTTATATCCCCAACAGGTTTGTGTTTCAGTCACTCACACAACCCACTATAAGCGAATCATGAACGCATTGCAACACCCTACAGTGGGAATCCCTCACGCTTGCGCGACACGAAGGGCACCTTAGGACAGCACCAATAATAAAACATGCAACTCAAACCAATCATAGCAATTCATCAATCACCGATAGGACAAAGGAAATCTACTCAGACATCATAGGATGGCAACACATCATTGGAAAATAATATGAAGCATAAAGCCCCATGTTCAAGTAGAGGGTATAGCGGGTTCCGGGAGAGTGGACCGCTGGATATAGATGGGGAAAGGTGATGGAGATGTTGGTGAAGATGACGGTGGTGTTGGTGAAGATCGCGATGATAATGATGGCCCCCGGCGGCGTTCTGGCACCACCAGAAGCAAGGGGGAGAGAGCCCCCTTCTTCTTATTCTTCCTTGGCCTTCTCCCTAGATGGGAGAAGGGTTTCCCCTCTGGTCCTTGGATCCCATGGCTTGGGAGGGGCGAGAGCCCCTCCGAGATTGGATCTATCTCTCTGTTTCTGCGTTCTCAGATTCTACCCCTTCACCGTTTCTTTTATATCTAGAGATCCGTAACTCCGATTGGGGTGAATCTTTCACCCAGATCTTTCTCATAAAATTAGCTTTTTGCGGCAAAAGAAGAGCGTCAACCACCTTACGGGGGGCCCAGGAGAGTCCAGGGCGCGCCTGCCTCCCTGGGGCGCCCCCTATCTCCTGGCACCCTTGGGCAACGTCTCGCGTTGATTTTACTTCCCAAAAATCATAAATATTCCAAAAAAATCTCCGTCCGTTTTTATTCCGTTAGGACTCCGTTTGATATGGGGTTTCTGCGAAACAAAAAACATGCAACAGACAGGAACTGGCACTGGGCACTGGATCAATATGTTAGTCCCAAAAAAAGTATAAAAAGTTGCCAAAAGTATATAAAAGTTGAATAATATTGGCATGGAACAATAAAAAATTATAGATACAACGGAGACGTATTAGTAACGAGATTGAATGAGGTATTGGGATACCGACGATCGAATCTCGGGCAAGTAATGTACTGATTGACAAAGGGAATTGTATACGGGATTGATTGAATCCCCGACATAGTGGTTCATCCGATGAGATCATCGTGGAACATGTGGGAGCCAACATGGGTATCCAGGTCCCGCTGTTGGTTATTTGCCAGAGAGCTGTCTCGGTCATGTCTGCATGATTCCCGAACCTGTAGGGTCTACACACTTAAGGTTCGGTGACGCTAGAGTTGTTATGGGAATTAGTGTGCAGTTACCGAATGTTGTTAGGAGTCCCGGATGAGATCCCGGAAGTCATGAGGAGTTCCAGAATGGTCCGAATGTAAAGATTTATATATGGGAAGTCCTATTTTAGCCACAGGAAAATCTTCGGGATTTTTCGGTATTGTACCGGGAAGGTTCTAGAAGGTTCCAGTGTGGGGCCCACCTACATGGGGGGACCCACATGAACGTGGGTAGTGGGGGCAAGGCCCCACACCCCTGGTCAAGGCACACCAAGAGCCCCCTCCCCCAAGAAGGAATAAGATCATATCCCGAAGGGATAAGATCAAGATCCCTAAAAAGGAGGGATAACAATCGATGGGGAAGGGAAATGATGGGATTTCTTTCCTCCCACCTTTGCCAACGCCCCAATGGACTTGGAGGGCAAGAAACCAGCCCCCTCCACCCCTATATATAGTGGGAAGGCGCATGGGAGCTACACCCCTTGCCCCTGGCGCAGCCCTCCCCCTCTCCAACACCACCTCCTCCTCCGTAGTGCTTGGCGAAGCCCTGCCGGAGAACTGCAAGCTCCACCACCACGCCGTCGTGCTGCCCGGGCTCTCCCTCAACTTCTCCTCTCTCCTTGCTGGATCAAGAAGGAGGAGACGTCCCAGGGCTGTACGTGTGTTGAACGCAGAGGCGCCGTCCGCTCAGTGCTAGATCAGATCTTTTTCTGCGATTTGAATCGCCGCGAGTACGACTCCATCAACCGCGTTCTAGTAACGCTTTCGCTTAGCGATCTTCAAGGGTATGAAGATGCACTCCCTCTCTCTCTCGTTGCTAGTATCTCCTAGATTGATCTTGGTGACACGTAGGAAAATTTTGAATTATTACTACGTTCCTCAATAGTGGTATCAGAGCTAGATTTATGCGTAGATTCTATGCACAAGTAGAACACAAGTAGTTGTGAGCGTTGATTTGTTCAATTTGCTTACCGTTACTAGTCCTATCTTGTTTCGGTGGTATTATGGGATGAAGTGGCCCAGACCGACCTTACACGTACGCTTACGTGAGACAGGTTCCACCGACTGACATGCACTTGTTGCATAAAGGTGGCTAGCGGGTGCCAGTCTCTCCCACTTTAGTCAGATCGGATTCGATGAAAAGGGTCCTTATGAAGGGTAAATAGCTATTGGCATATCACCGTTGTGGCTTTTGCGTAGGTAAGGAACGTTCTTACTAGAAACCCATAGCAGCCACATAAAACATGCAACAACAATTAGAGGATGTATAACTTGTTTTTGCAGGGTATGCTATGTGATGTGATATGGCCAAAAGAATGTGATGAATGATATGTGATGTATGAGATTGATCATGTTCTTGTAATAGGAATCACGACTTGCATGTCGATGAGTATGAGAACCGGTAGGAGCCATAGGAGTTGTCTTAATTTATTGTATGACCTGTGTGTCAATGATAATGCCATGTAATTACTTTACTTTTGTCATGCCCAATATGCGACCCTATCCTAAAGGAACTCGAAGGTCCCACTAAGGATAGAAGCGCATATTGGAGACGCTTTGCAAGGTGGATATCATTAAATCGTACCATTACATAATAGTTGGGGATACATACAAGAGGCATAAAATGCCACACGAATACAACATCATCATACATAAGAGCAACATCCGACTACGGATGAAAAACAAACATAAACTCAAACGACATCCACCCTGCTAACCCAGGCTGCCGACCTGGAACCTATCCCCTGATCGAAGAAGAAGCAGAAGAAGAACTCCAAAACAAGTAACATCGCTCTCGCGTCAAGATCATCGCATAACATGTACCTGCAACTGTTGTTGTAGTAATCTGTGAGCCACGAGGACTCAGCAATCCAATTACCATGGGTATCAAGACTAGCAAAGCTTAAAGGGTAGGGAAGGGGTAAAGTGGTGAGGTTGCAGCAGCGGCTAAGCAAAGTATGGTGGCTAACTTACGAAAACAAGAGCGAGAAGAGGAGCTTAACAAGCGGTCGTCAACTAGTAATGATCAAGAAGTGATCCTGAACTCCTACTTACGTTCAAACATAACCCCAAAACCGTGTTCACTTCCCGGACTCCGCCGAAAAGAGACCATCACGGCTACACACGCGGTTGATGCATTTTAATTAAGTCAAGTGTCAAGTTCTCTACAACCGGACATTAACAAATTCCCATCTGCCACATAACCGCGCACGGCTTTCGAAAGTTTATACCCTGCAGGGAGTGTCCCAACTTAGCCCATCACAAGCTCTCACGATCAACGAAGGATATTCCTTCTCCCAGGAAGACCCGATTAGACTCGGAATCCCGGTTACAAGACATTTCGACAATGGTAAAACAAGACCAGCAAAGCCTCCCGAATGTGCCGACAAATCCCGATAGGAGCTGCACATATCTCGTTCTCAGGGCACACCAGATTGTCCAAACTTCCGGTAGGCCAGCCCAGAGTTGCCCCTGGTGGCCACCGGCGCTTGACAGGTTCGACCAACACTCACGACGAGCACTGGACCGGGGTGGTGGGGG
>NC_041387.1:343624013-343647865 GCF_002162155.2 Triticum dicoccoides | reverse complement strand
AATAAGATAACCATCGGGAGCGCGACTCTCAAGGGAAAAAGTCTTAGGTGGCAAATATTAAAACCAAGGTTGGGCCTTGCTGGAGGAGTTTTATTCAAAGCGAACTATCAAGGGGGTCCCATAAATCACCCGACCGCGTAAGGAACGCAAAATCAAGGAACATAACACCGGTATGACGGAAACTAGGGCGGCAAGAGTGGAACAAAACACCAGGCATAAGGCCGAGCCTTCCACCCTTTACCAAGTATATAGATGCATTAATTATATAAGAGATATTGTGATATCCCAACATAATCCGGATCCAACATGGAGCAATCTTCAACTTCACCTGTAACTAACAACGCTATAAGAGGGGCTGAGAAAAGCGGTAACATAGCCAAGCAACAGTTTGCTAGGAAGGGTGAAAAGGTTAGGGGCTGACATGGCAATTTGGGAGGCTTGATAAACAAGTGATGGTAGCGCAGCATAGCGATAGAATGAAGCAACTAGCATAGCAATGATAGTAGTGAGATCCAGAGTAACGGTCATCTTGCCTGAAATCCCGCTAGGAAGAAAAACGAGTCCATGAAGAAGACGAACGGACAAAGATGGACCAAGCGTAGTCGAAGGAATCATCATAATCGGAATGAAACAGGAACTATCGAGAAGGAGCACAACTGGAAAGAAGCAAACAACATGGTAAACACACAACACATAAACATGACATGATGCACAACCAAGCATGATGCATGACAAGGCTACATGCAGCTACTCATGGCAAGAGATGATGTATACAAGAGCAACACGTCAAAGCAAGTTTAAATGAGGTCAGAAACAACATATAACAAATCCGGTAAGTCCTCATATGCAAATTTTGAAATTTTTCCAGATCTGAATAAACCTTATGTTCAAGTTGTTAAACAGCAAGTTAAAATGCACCAAGATGATCTACACGAAGTTCTAGTCAAGTAACATATAAAGTTCATTTAGTTCGGAGCTATGGCCTAGAAGATATGAGCAAAACAAGTTAAACATGGCATTGATGCAAAATGCATTCAAACATCAAGCAAACACACTCAAAATATGGATGCAACATGATAAGATGAAACTACATGCAACTCTAAGCAAGTTTCATATAAAGCATGCTCAAAACGGAGCAACGGTTCAACACATACACATGAAACAAGTTATAACAGCAATCTGTCCAAAACAGCAACTAGGCATCTTGCAAGCATCATGAAAATATGCTACAGCCCCCAACATGGAAATAGAAGGCATGGACGTGATGTACAGGTAAAGCATTACAAAACATGAACATTGAGATATCTCTATAAACCACTAGAACATGCTAAAAAGGACATGGCAAGATTGCAAATAATAATAGTTTCATAGACTTGGCAGAAATTCACTGGACATGACAGAAATAACATCAGGTTGCAATGTTTAGAGCTAGCAAACTACAAGTTACAGCAAGCTATCATGGCAAACTTAAGCATGGCATGCTAGTACTAAAGGCACTTAACAACCCTTACTTAATGGACTTATTCCAAAGATCAACAGAAAACATGGTAGCATCCATGCAAACATGGCAAATGATATGACAAATTCAGACTGAAAATAACAGTACATGGCAGAAACAACAATAAGTAGGCATGTTGGTGAGCTTGTAAAACTCACCACAGAGCAATACATGGCATGACAAGGTGATCAACAGTAAGAAGACACATTTATTGAGCTAAACATGGAAATATCATAGTCATAGGGTACATGGATCACTAGCAAAACTCATGGCAAAACTAAACTTAATGGTAATAGGCTGACAACAACATTATTTAGCAACTTTGGAGCATGATATCAACAAGATACAACAGGCTATAAATGCACACAAGGGCACTTATGGATAGAGCATAACATTTATAACAAAACATCCTTAGTGAGCATCTCCAGATTATGCATAGAATGACTTGTAGAAGCAGGTTTACATAGCAATATGATATAACAGATTCAGCATAGACAGAACATAAATAGCGAGTAGCCTAGTTCCCAAGCTTTATGCACTCACTAAAAGGCATAAAAAATACATGGATTGCACCGCTGTAAAGATGGCATAAATATGCTCCTAAACCATGTAGACATCATGCTCAAAAGATGCACACACAAAATGTAATGAAAAAGACAAATCACCAAGTTCTGTTAACAGACAATAGTTAACATCATATAGCACTCTTGCAACAATGATTAGAGCATCAAAATGAACTCAAACAAGCATGGCACAGTGTAATGAAATGAAGAGCATATCACAGTGAACATTTTGATATATCATACATGAAAAACGGAGCTACATACATGAAGTTACAAGGTGACAAAGATGCATACATAACATGAATTTTCAGGGACTTGGTCAAAATGCGGATGGGCGCAGGACAGCTAAAACTCGCACGGGCGGAATTTAGTTGGGTGGCTCACCACATGGGCTCGACCCAGGTTGCAAGGGAGGTAGCAGGTCGGCAAGGAGGTGGGCCTTGCGAGGCCGTGGCCCACGCGGGCACTGGAGGCCGGGCCACCGGAGCTGGGCCAGCGGGGTCTGGGCCACGGGTCCCACGTGGCGGCGGCGTCCTCCCCTCGATCCCGCCTGGATTGAGGGAGGCATGGGAGGCGGCGGTCGATGGGGCTCGGGCGAGCCCCCAAGGACGATGGGGAGGCGAAGGGAGGGGCGGATCCGGCCTTGGTGCTCCGGATCCAGCTGGTCTCCGGGTGGCGGTAAGCGGATCGAGGCGGCGCAGCGCTGCGGGCAACAGAGGTGGTCGGTGATGGGGTGCGGGATGCGGCGACGGGCACGGGGTCGGTTTGGTGGTGCGGAGGTGCGGACGGCGGGGTGAAGGAGCCCCGGGCGGCGCGTGGACGGCGAGGAGGCGGCGGGGCAGCGCAGTCCAGCGGGACGACGCACGCACCGGCGAGGCGTCGTTCGGGCGAGCGGGCGCTTGGGCGGGAGCGGCAGCGGCGACCGGGCCGCGGATGGGATCGCGGGCCCGCACGGCGGAGGGAAGCGGCGGGGGCGACGTGTCGCCTCCTGGTTGGATGGAGCGAGGTGGCCGGTGGACATGTCCGACGCGGGATGGACATGTCCGGCGGCGCGGAGGAGCGGGGTTAGGGTTTCATCTGCGAATTTGGACGGGGAGGGCATATTTATAGCTAGAGGGAGCTAGGAGAGTCCAAATGGGGAGCGGTTTTCGCCCACACGATCACGATCCAACGACCGAGAGCATGGAGGGGGTTTGGATGGGCTCATGGGCTGTGATGAAGAGGTGCTGGGCTGCAAAGAGAGAGGGGTTTCGAGGTACACGATTAACCGTTGGGGCATCAAACGACCTCAAAATGGAACGAAATTTGACGGGCGGTCTATCGGTGATATACCAATGTCACTCGGCAAATCTCGGCCCATTCCGAGAATGTTTTTCGGCGGCTCACAAAACCAAGGACTAAGGGGTGCCGCGGGCGCGTGCGAGTGTGGTTGGGCTCAGAACGGACAGCGGAGAGAACTGGGAGGATCCGGATGGATGCAAGTTTTGAAAACCATGCAAATGAAATGCTGATGATGACATGGAAAAATGCAACACGCCAGCAAATGACATGGCAACGACTGCGAATAACTGGAAGACACCTGGCGCATCGGATCCGGGGCGTTACAACTTTATTGCTAACCGTCAACCATAGTAGTAGAAGTAATAGTTGGCGAGACAACCTCATGAAGACACGATGATGGAGATCATGATGATGGAGATCATGGTGTCATGCCGGTGACGAAGGTGATCATGCCGCGCCTCAAAGATGGAGATCAAAGGCGCAAGATGATATTGGACATATCATGTCACTTTATGATTTGCATGTGATGTTTGTCATGTTTACATCTTATTTGCTTAGAACGACGGTAGCATAAATAAGATGATCCCTCATTAAAATTTCAAGAAAGTGTTCCCCCTAACTGTGCACCGTTGGGAAAATTCATTGTTTTGAATCACCACGTGATGATCGAGTGTGATAGATTCTAACGTTCGCATACAACGGGTGTAAGCCAGATTTACACATGCAAAACACTTAGGTTGACTTGACGAGCCTAGCATGTACAGACATGGCCTCGGACCACAAGAGACCGAAAGGTCGAACATGAGTTGTATAGTAGATACGATCAACATGAAGATGTTCACTGATGATGACTAGTCCGTCTCACGTGATGATCGGACACGACCTAGTTGACTCGGATCATGTATCACTTAGATGACTAGAGGGATGTCTATCTAAGTGGGAGTTCATTAAATACTATGATTAGATGAACTCAATTATCATGAACATAGTCAAAAGGTCTTTGCAAATTATGTTGTAGCTTGCGCTTTAGTTCTACTATTTTAGATATGTTCCTAGAGAAAATTTAGTTGAAAGTTGATAGTAGCAATTATGCGGACTGGGTCCATAAACTGAGGATTGTCCTCATTGCTGCACAGAAGGATTATGTCCTTAATGCACCGCTCGGTGTGCTGAACCTCGAACATCATCTGTGGATGTTGCGAACATCTGACATACATGTTTTGATGACTACGTGATAGTTCAGTAATGTTAAACGGTTTAGAAATGAGGCGCCGAAGACAATTTTTGAAACGTCGCGGAACATATGAGATGTTCCAAGGGCTGAAATTGGGATTTCAGGCTCGTGCCCACGTCAAGAGGTATGAGACCTCCGACGAGTTTCTTAGCCTACAAACTAAGGGAGAAAAGCTCAATCGTTGAGCATGTGCTCAGATTGTCTGAATACTGCAATCACTTGAATCAAGTGGGAGTTAATCTTCCAGATGAGATAGTGATGTTTCTCCAAAGTCATTACCACCAAGCTGCTAAAGCTCCGTGATGAACTATAAACATATCAGGGATAGAGATGATGATCCTTGAAATATTCGCGATGTTTGACACCGCGAAAGTAGAAATCAAGAAGGAGCGTCAATTGTTGATGGTTAGTGAAACCACTAGTTTCAAGAAGGGCAAGGGCAAGAAGGGATACTTCATGAAACGGAAAATCAGCTGCTGCTCTAGTGAAGAAACCCAAGGTTGAACCCAAACCCGAGACTAAGTGCTTCTGTAATGACGGGAACAGTCACTAGAGCAGAATTATCCTATATACTTGGTAGATGAGAAGGCTGGCAAGGTCGACAGAAGTATATTGGATATATATTATATTGATGTGTACTTTACTAGTACTCCTAGTAGCACCAGGGTATTAGATACCGGTTCGGTTACTAAGTGTTAGTAACTCGAAATAAAAGGCTATGGAATAAACGGAGACTAGCCCAAGGTGAGATGACGATATGTGTTGGAAGTGTTTCCAAGGTTGATGTGACCAAACATCGTACACTCCCTCTACCATCGGGATTGGTGCTAAACCTAAATAATTGTTATTTGGTGTTTGCGTTGAGCATAGACATGATTGGATTATGTTTATCGCAATACGGTTATTCATTTAAGGAGAATAATGGTTACTCTGTTTATTTGAATAATACCTTCAATGGTCTTGCACCTAAAATGAATGGTTTATTAAATTTCGATCGTAGTGATACACATGCTCATACCAAAAGATATAAGATAGTAATGATAGTACCACATACTTGTGGCACTGCCATTTGAGTCATATTGGTGTAAAACGCATGAAGAAGCTCCATGTTGATGGATCTTTGGACTCACTCGTTTTTTAAAAGATTGAGACATGCAAACCATGTCTATTGGTGTATACTCATGAAGAAACTCCATGCAGATGGACGGTTTGGACTCACTTGATTTTGAATCACTTGAGACATGCAAATCATATCACATGGGCAAGATGACTGAAAGGCCTCCTTTTTTCAGTGAGATGGAACAAAAGAGCAACTTGTTGGAAGTAATACATTTGATGTGTGCAATCCAATGAGTGCTGAGGCACGCAGTGAATATAGTTATGCTCTTCACAGATGATTTGAGTAGATTCTAAGTATATTTACCTGATGAAACACAAGTCTGAAATATTGAAAGGTTCAAATAATTTCAGAGTGAAGTTGAAGATCGTCGTGACAAGAGGATAAAATGTCTATGATATGATCATAGAGATAAACATCTAAGTTACGAGTTTGGTACACAATTAAGACATTGTGGAAATTGTTTCACAACTAATACCGCCTGGAACACCATAGTGTGATGGTGTGTCCGAACATCATACCTGCACCTTATTGGATATGGTGCATACCATGATGTCTCTTATTGAATTACCACTATCGTTTATGGTTTAGGCATTAGAGATAACCGCATTCACTTTAATAGGGCACCACATAATTCCATTGACATGACACCGTATGAACTATGGTTTAGAGAAACCTAAGTTGTCGTTTCTTAAAAGTTTGGGGCTGCGACGCTTATGTGAAAAGTTTTGCCTGATAAGCTCGAACCCAAAGCGGATAAATGCATCTTCATAGGACATCCAAAACAGTTGGGTATACCTCCTATTTCAGATCCGGAAGCAAAAGCGATTGTTTCTAGAAACGGGTCCTTTCTCGAGGAGAAGTTTCTCTCGAAAGAATTGAGAGGGAGGATGGTGGAGACTTGATGAGGTTATTGAACCGTCACTTCAACTAGTGTGTAGCAGGGCACAGGAAGTTGTTCCTGTGGCGCCTATACCAATTGAAGTGGAAGCTGATGATATTGATCATGAAACTTCGGATCATGTCACTACCAAAACTCGTAGGTCGACAAGGATACATACTACTTCGGAGTGGTACGTAATCCTGTCTTGGAGGTCATGTTGCTAGACAACAATGAACCTACGAGCTATGGAGAAGCCATGGTGGGCCCGGATTACGATGAATGGCTCGAGGCCATAAAATCCGAGAGAGGATCCATGTATGAAAACAAAGTATAGACTTTGGAAGAACTACTTGATGGTCGTAAGGCTGTTAGGTACATATGGATTTGAAAAGGAAGACGGACAATGATGGTAAGTATCACCATTAAGAAAGCTCGACTTGTCGTTAAGATGTTTTCCGACAAGTTCAAGGAGATGAATGCGATGAGACTTTCTCACTCATAGCGATGCTAAGAGTCTGTTGGAATTATATTAGCAGTTACTGCATTATTTATGAAATCTTGCAGATAGGATGTCAAAACATTGTTTCCTCGACAATTTTCTTGAGGAAAGGTTGTATATGATACAACCAGAAGGTTTTGTCAATCCTATAAGATGCTAACAAGTATGCAAAGCTCCAGCAATCCTTCTAAGGACAGGAGTAAGCATCTTGGAGTTGGAATATATGCTTTGATGAGATGATCAAAGATTTTGGGTTTATACAAAGTTTATGAGAAACTTGTATTTCCAAAGAAGTGAGTGGGAGCACTATAGAATTTCTGATGAGTATATGTTGTTGACATATTGTTGATCGGAAATGATGTAGAATTTCTGGAAAGCATATAGGGTTGTTTGAAAAGTGTTTTTCAATGGAAAACCTGTATTAAGCTACTTGAACATTGAGCATCAAGATCTATAAGGATAGATAAAAAACGCTTAATGGTACTTTCAAATGAATACATACCGTGACAAGATTTTGAAGGGGTTCAAAATAGATCGGCAAAGAAGGAGTTCTTGGCTGTGCTATAAGGTGTGAGTAATGAGTAAGACTCAGGACCTACCACGGCAAAAGAGAGAGAAAGGACGAAGGTCTCCCCTATGCTTTAGGCGTAGGCTCTACAGTATGATGTTCTGTGTACCGCACCTGAAGTGTGCCTTGCCATGAGTCAGTCAAGGGGTACAAGAGTGATCCAGGAATGGATCACTGGACAATGGTCAAAGTTATCCTTAGTGTACTAAGGATTTTTTCTCAATTATGGAGGTGATAAAAGAGTTCGTCGTAAAGGGTTACGTCGATGCAAACTTTAACACTAATCCGGATGACTCCGAGTAGTAAACCGGATTCATATAGTAGAACAGTTATTTGGAATAGCTCCAAATAGCGTGTGGTAGCTGCATCTACAAG
Source organism: Triticum dicoccoides (assembly GCF_002162155.2). Classification (NCBI taxonomy): domain Eukaryota; kingdom Viridiplantae; phylum Streptophyta; class Magnoliopsida; order Poales; family Poaceae; genus Triticum; species Triticum dicoccoides. The sequence goes on along the minus strand of NC_041387.1, from coordinate 343,639,847 downwards.
ATGACATAGAGATTTGTAAAACACACACGGATCTGAAAGGTTCAGACCCGTTGACTAACAACCTCTCTCACAAGCGAGATATGATCAAACCCCATGGGTGTTGGATTCATTACAATCACATAGTGATGTGAACTAGATTATTGACTCTAGTGCAAGTGGGAGACTGTTGGAAATATGCCCTAGAGGCAATAATAAAATGATTATTATTGTATTTCCTTGTTCATGATAAATGTCTATTGTTCATGCTAAAATTGTATTAACTGGAAACCGTAATACATGTGTGAATACATAGACCACAACATGTCCCTACTGAGCCTCTAGTTGACTAGCTCGTTGATCAATAGATGGTTATGGTTTCCTGACCATGGACATTGGATGTCATTGATAACGGGGTCACATCATTAGGAGAATGATGTGATGGACAAGACCCGATCCTAAGCATAGCACAAGATCGTGTAGTTCATTTGCTAAAAGCTTTTCTAGTGTCAAGTATCATTTTCTTAGACCATGAGATTGTGCAACTCCCGGATACCGTAGGAATGCTTTGGGTGTACCAAACGTCACAACGTAATTGGGTGGCTATAAAGGTACACTACAGGTATCTCCGAAAGTGTCTGTTGGGTTGGCACGAATCGAGACTGGGATTTGTCACTCTGTATGACGGAGATGTATCTATGGGCCCACTCAGTAATGCATCATCATAATGAGCTCAATGTGACTAAGTAGTTAGCCGCAAGATCATGCATTATGGAATGAGTAAAGTGACTTGCCGGTAATGAGATTGAATGAGATATTGGGATACCGGCGATCGAATCTTGGGCAAGTAACGTACCGATTGACAAAGGGAATTGTATACGTGATTGATTGAATCCCCGACATAGTGGTTCATCCGATGAGATCATCGTGGAACATGTGGGAGCCAACATGGGTATCTAGATCCCGCTGTTGGTTATTGGCCCGAGAGCTGTCTCGGTCATGTCTGCATGATTCGAGAACCCGTAGGGTCTACACACTTAAGGTTTGGTGACGCTAGAGTTGTTATGGGAATTAGTGTGTAGTTACCGAATGTTGTTTGGAGTCCCGGATGAGATCACAGATGTCACGAGGAGTTCCGAAATGGTCCGGAGGTAAAGATTTATATATGGGAAGTCCTATTTTGATCAGTACTATACCGGGAAGGTTCTAGAAGGTTCCGGAGTGGGGCCCACCTGCATGGGGGGAGCCACATGAAGGTGGGTAGTGGGGGCGAGGCCCCACACCCCTGGTCAAGGCGCACCAAGACCCCCCCCCCCTTAGAAGGAATAAGATCATATCCCGAAGGAATAAGATCATATCCCGAAGGGATAAGATCAAGATCCCTAAAAAGGGGGGATAACAATCGCTGGGGAAGGGAAATGATGGGATTTCTTTCCTCCCACCTTTGCCAACGCCCCAATGGACTTGGAGGGCAAGAAACCAGCCCCCTCCACCCCTATATATAGTGGGGAGGCGCATGGGAGCTGCACCCCTTGCCCCTGGCGCAGTCCTCCCCCTCTCCAACACCAGCTCCTCCTCCGTAGTACTTGGCGAAGCCCTGCCGGAGAACTGCAAGCTCCACCACAACGCCATCGTGCTGCCGGAGCTCTCCCTCAACTTATCCTCTCTCCTTGCTGGATCAAGAAGGAGGAGACGTCCCGGGGCTGTACGTGTGTTGAACGCGGAGGCGCCGTCCGTTCGGCGCTAGATCGGATCTTCCCGATTTGAATCGCCGCGAGTACGACTCCATCAACTACGTTCTAGTAACGCTTCCGCTTAGCGATCTTTAAGGGTATGAAGATGCACTCCCTCTCTCTCGTTGCTAGTATCTCCTAGATTGATCTTGGTGACACGTAGGAAAATTTTGAATTATTACTACGCCCCCAACAAAACTGTGGTTTAGCAAGATACTTAAGCTGTGGTTTCTTAAAATTTGGGGTTGCGACACTTATGTCAAAAGGCTTTAGCCTGATAAGATCGAACCCAAATCGGAGAAGTGCGTCTTCATAGGATACCCTAAGGGAACAATTGGGTACACCTTCCATCACATATCCGAAGGCAATATCTTTGTTGCTGAGAATGGGTCCTTTCTAGAGAAGGAGTTTCTCTCGAAAGAAGTGAGTGGGAGGAAAGTAGAACTTGATGAGGTAATTGTACCTTCTCTCAATTTGGAAATTAGCTCATCCGAGAAATCCGTTCCCGTGATGCCTACACCAACTGGAGAGGAAGCTAATGATGATGATCATGAAACTTCATATCAAGTTACTACTGAACGTCGTAGATCAACCATAGCACGATCCGCACCAGAGTGGTACGCTAATCCTGTCTTGGAGGTCATGTTACTAGACCATGGTGAACTAACGAACTATGAAGAAGCTATGATGAGCCCAGATTCCGACAGATGGCTTGAGGCCATGAAATCTGAGATAGGATCCATATATGAGAACAAAGTGTGGACTTTGGTGGACTTGCCCGATGATTGGCAATCCATAGAGAATAAATGGATCTTCAAGAAGAAGACTGACGCTGATGGTAATGTTACTATCTACAAAGCTCGACTTGTGGCAAAAGTTTTTTTGACAAGTTCAAGGGGTTGACTACGATGAGACTTTCTCTCAACCGTAGCGATGCTTAAGTCCGTCCGAATCATGTTAGAAATTACCACCTTTTATGAAATCTGGCAAATGGATGTCAAAACAGTATTCCTTAAATGGATATCTCTAAGAAGGGTTGTATATGATGCAACCAAAAGGTTTTGTTGATCCTAAATGTACTAACAAAGTGTGCAAGCTCCATCAATCCATCTATGGATTAGTGCAAGCATCTCGGAGTTGAAATATACGCTTTGGTGAAGTGATCAAGGCATATGGTTTTATACAGACTTACGGTGAAGCCTGTATTTACAAGAAAGTGAGTGGGAGCTCTGTAGCATTTCTGATATTATATGTGGTTGAAATATTATTTGGAAATAATATAGAATTTCTGGATAGCATAAAAGGATACTTGAATAAGAATTTTTCAATAAAAGACCTCGGTAAAGCTAATTACGTATTGGGCATCAAGATCTATAGAGATAGATCAAGACGCTTAATAGGACTTTCACAAAGCACATACCTTGACAAGATTTTGAAGGAGTTCAAAATGGATCAGTCAAAGAAGGAGTTCTAGCCTGTATTGTAAAGTGTGAAGTTGAGTAAGACTCAAAAGCCCGACCACGGCAGAAGATAGAGAGAATGAAAGTCATTCCCTATGCCTCAACCATAGGTTCTAAAAAGTATGCCATGTTGTGTACCAGACCTGTTATGTGTCTTGCCATGAGTTTGGCAAGCTCAAACAACAATTGGGTTAAGTTGGAGTGGCGGAAGTGTATGGAGGGCAAGGTTATGCGGAAGTGGTGGTGGTGGTTGATGAAGAAGCAACAGTCCCTAAGTAGCCGAAACACCTTAGGAGACTCTATTCGCTACTCAAGCAACCACTAATGCTATATGGAGCAAACTGGGTTTGGTTGCGGAAGTCGGTGGTGGTATAGCGGATGATATGGTGGAAGGCCTAGGCAAAGATGCCAAAGTTCCAAAATTTTGATGGAGTAAAATGGTGTTGAAACCTATCTATATGGACGGGGGATGTTAATAGCTTCTCAACGAGCTAAAGAACGCAAAAATCAGACTCCGGATGTGAAAGTTATGGTCAAAACGGTAAAGCACGCAATGCTGAATCGGGGTGAGGCGGTAGTACCGCTCGGGAGGGCGGTAGTACTGCTTGTGGTGCTCAGTGGTAGTACCGCTTGGAAGGGTGGTAGTACCGGTCGTGTCGGGAAAACTCTTAGATCGGGATCAGGGCAAATTTGGGGTGGAAATGGATGATTTCAGGGGCAAAATTGGATGGATTTCGTGGATGGAAAGAGGTGAAACTTGGGGAGATGCTAGATCCACTCGAAACCAAGCAAATCCATGGATCAAAATCAACAAAACATCATCAAACCAACGAATCACAAAAAAATTTGGGGCTATTTTTGGTCAGGATTTTCGAAACTGGGGAACTAGAAAAAGAGGGGTAGGGCTCCAAATACGTGATACATGTGGCTCATGATACCAAGATGATGTAGGGTAGAACCCTGGATGCCCGATCTTTCATGATTGGAGTGGATCCCTATGAGGAACACGAAGGACACGGGGAAGAACCAGAGAAATCACAAGTAAAAACACTCAAGAACAAGTCCAGTCACACATCCACTAGAAATCAAACACACAAGATCCACAAGGTACATGAACAACAAAGGGAAAGATACAAGGTAAGGTTCATCTCCAAGAGGAGGTCTTGATGGGAGTGATCCAGGAGTAGATCACTAGATAATAGTCAAAATTATCCTTAGAGGACTAAGGAAATATTTCTCGGTTATGGAGGTGATAAAGAGTTCGTCGTAAGGAGTTACGTCGATACAAGTTTTTTCACCGATCGAGATGACTCCGAGTCTCAATCTGGATACATATTAAAAGTGGAAGCAATTAGCTAGAGTAGCTCCATGCAGAGCATTGTAGACATAAAAATTTGCAAAATACATACGGATCTGAATGTGATAGACCCGTTGACTAAATTTCTCTCACAAACAAAACATAATCACACCTTAGTACTCTTTGGGTGTTAATCATATGGCGATGTGAACTAGATTATTGACTCTAGTAAACCCTTTGAGTGTTGGTCACATGGCAATGTGAACTGTGGGTGTTAATCACATGACGATGTGAACTATTGGTGTTAAATCACATGGCGATGCGAACTAGATTATTGACTCTAGTGCAAGTGGGAGACTAAAGGAAATATGCCCTAGATGCAATAATAAAGTTGTTATTTTATACTTCCTTATTTCATGATAAATGTTTATTATTCATGCTAGAATTGTATTAACCGGAAACTTGATACATGTGTGGATACATAGACAAAATACCGTGTCCCTAGTAAGCCTCTACTAGACTAGCTCGTTGATCAAAGATGGTTAAGTTTCCTAACCATAGACATGTGTTGTCATTTGATAAACGGGATCACATCATTAGAAGAATGATGTGATGAACAAGACCCATTCGTTAGCTTAGCATTATGATCGTTCAATTTTATTGCTATTGCTTTCTTCATGTCAAATACATATTCCTCCGACTATGAGATTATGCAACTCCCAGATACCAGAGGAATGCCTTGTGTGCTATCAAACTTCACAACGTAACTGGGTGATTATAAAGACTCTCTACAGGTATCTCCGAAGGTGTTTGTTGGGTTGGCATAGATTGAGATTAGGATTTGTCACTCCGAGTATCGGAGAGGTATCTCTGGGCCCTCTCGGTAATACACATCATAAGAAGCCTTGCAAGCAAAGTGACTGATGAGTCAGTTGCAAGATGATGTATTACGAAACGAGTAAAGAGACTTGCCGGTAACGAGATTGAACTAGGTATGAAGATACCGACGATCGAATCTCGGGTAAGTGACATACCAATGAACAAAGGGAATAACGTATGTTGTCATAACGGTTCGACCGATAAAGATCTTCGTAGAATATGTGGGAGCCAATATGAGCATCCTGGTTTCGCTATTGGTTATTGACCGGAGAGGTGTCTCGGTCATGTCTACATAATGTTGAACCCGTAGGGTCCGCACGCTTAACGTTCGATGACGATATTGTATTATATGAGTTATGTGATTTGGTGAACGAATGTTGTTCGGAGTCCCGGATGAGATCACAGACATGATGAGGAGTCTCGAAATGGCCGAGAAGTAAAGACTGATATATATGACGATAGTATTCGGACACCGGAAGTGTTCCGGAGGGTACCAGGTACATATCGGGTCACCGGAAAAGAGTTTCGGGCAACCCCGGCAAAGATATGGGCTTAAGGGCCGAGGAAGGGACATACGAGCCCACAAGGGGTTGGTGCGCCCCTTTCCCTGGTCGCAGGCCCTAGAGGAAGGAAAGGAGGGGGCGCCACCTCCTCCTTCTTCCCCCCTTGGTGGGAGAAAGGAAAAGGGAGGGGGCACCTCCTCCTTCCTTCCCCTCATCGCCAAAAGAAGGAAAGGGGGGCGCCGACCTAGGGCAGGAGCCCAAGTAGGATCCCTCCTACTTGGGGCGCCCCTAGGGTTGCTTCTCCCTCCCTCCCACTTATATATACATGGGGGGGGGGCACGCATAGCCTAGACATTATCTTAGCCATGTGCGGCGCCCCCCTCCACAGTTTACGCCTCCGGTCATATCTTCGTAGTGCTTAGGCAAAGCTTTGCGTGGATTACTTCACCATCACCGTCACCACACCGTCGTGCTGACGGAACTCATCTACTTCCTCGACACTTTGCTGGATAAAGAGTTCGAGGGACGTCATCGAGCTGAACGTGTGCAGAACTCGGAGGTACCGTATGTTCGGTGCTTGATCGGTCGGAACGAGAAGAAGTTCGACTACATCATCCGCGTTGTCAAACGCTTCCGCTTTCGGTCTATGAGGGTACGTAGACACACTCTCCCCTTCTCATTGCTATGCATTTCCTAGATAAATCTTGCGTGAGCGTAGGAAAATTTTGAAATACACGCTACGTTTCCCAACACTTTCGATGAAAATCAGCAAAGGAATGATTGGCTAAGGAAGATATACCACTAGGTTAACACTTCCTTGCTTCACTTAATCTGTAAAGGAAGTAATCTGGATCCGAGGACCATTTAAAATGACGAACTATTTTACTCCGCCTAAGAATACTGTTTACTCTGCCTAAGAATAACTCCCAACATTTCACAATAGACTTTTTGTCAAAGGAACATTTACATGCATCCACACATTTTAGGATAAAGATCAACATCATCTACACCATTCCATCCTTGACCAACCTAGAGCCTACAACTGAAATCTACACTGACGGTACACACAAGCAAACTAGATTTCATATTCAGTCCCTCTCTGTCTTCGTCAAATGCAGACATCTCCTTCCCCCAAATTCAGATTTCATACTCAGTGCCTCTTTATCTTTATCTAATCCAGATGCAAATTCTCATCGGATGAAAAGCCATCACAAGATTCATAACCAAGATGCAACTGTACCTATTTATTCAGTGCGAACAGGGCCGCCGATGCCGACGATGAAGGCGTGGTCGACGAAGTGGCGGGAGTCGAGCGTCGGCGCACGCTTGGAGAAGACCAATTTTTGCCAAGACCATTTTCTTGGTGTGGACTGTGGCGTCGACCTGATGGTGTAGGGAGCTCGACAAATGTGGCTGCCGACTACGGTGGGTGGAAGATGATGTGAGAGGGGTGGGGCGGGGCTACAGTGGAAAGAGAGGAGGTCGACGATGGCCGACTGGGGAGGAGGTGGTCACTGATGGGCTGGCAGAACGAGGTGGCGACAAAAATCCAAACGTCAGATGGTCGGCGGGGGAACGAGGCAGCGACGTGGGGAAGCAAGGCAACAACGGCGTGGGGCGGTGGGAGGGGGCGGTGGTGGTGGGTGGGGTGAGCAAGGCGGCGTGGGGCGTGGGACAGAGGAGGGAGCAAGGTGGCCGTTGTCGGCGTAGGGCGTCGCCATTTGGGAAGAACAAAGCGAGGAAGGATAGGGCGGCGAGGAAGGGGTGTGGATTCTGTCGGGAGAGAGGTAGGGACTAATTTGCAAAAAAATCGCTGCGACATTTTGTTAGACGGAGGGAGTATTAAATATTTTTGAGGGTGGACGGAGCATTATAAGTTGCAAGTAGAGATATAGATTGAGGCCGACCAAGGGACGGCCGCGAGGCGAGGCGGCGACGAGAGAGGCGGGCTTCGCTCACCAGTCCGAGCCGCTCGCCATGGATCCCATCATGAAGCTCCTCGAGGACGACGAAGAGGTGCCTGGCCCAACACCGAACTCCTCCCACCTTCCTGCCATTTCTATCCAGTTATTTGGGGGAAAGGAAGGGCCCAATGGCGGTTTCTTGTTGTTGTGGTTGCGCAGGACGAGAGCATGCACTCGGGCGCTGACGTCGAGGCCTTCACGGCGGCGCTGAATCGCGAGGTGGAGGGCAGCGCCAGCAGCAGCAGCAGTGCCGCCGCTGCCTTCTCCTTCCAGCCGCTGGATCACGCCGCTGGTAAGCCCGATTTCCTGTTCTAGAATTGAATTTGGGCCCGCCCCGATTTCCCAAGAACCCGGTATCAGAATACGTGGTTCTTGCATTACAATTTTGATGAATAATGGAATCTAGAAACATAATGCGGAATGTAGCTCCTAAGTTGGTATTGCCGGTTTGCAGTTTTAGGTCTAGAAGTACCCCAACACGTGGCTTTCGGACAAATGAACCAGTCATCAATGGACCGACTCTCCTCTATGAGGGAATGTTTGGAATCAATAGAAGACGAATTTTGTTGAGCTGAGACTCTTTTTTATGGAGGAACCGGCAGGAGCGCTGCCTTATTTTTAGGAACCGGCATTGAGCTGAGACTAGGGTTTGTACTTGAAGCTTATCTATGCCATCGAGGAAACAAAACTTACGAAGTAAAATTTTGAATTACTGAAGATATGGGTGGTCTGCTATGAGGTCTCCTTGACTGCATGCATATACTAATTAAGAGCTGTTATTCAATTTGACAACTTACCTTGTTACTTCCCCCCTTCACAAATATAAGAGGTTTTAGATATTTTAATATGGACTACATACGGACTGAAATGAGTGAACAAACACACTAACATGGTTCTACATACATCCGATTCACAAAAAAGCTACATCATATTATAGTTGTGAACGTAGGGAGTATTATAGAGAAATGGTTATGTACTAATGTTAGTGCATGAATATACTCTAGCATATTGCAAGTCAATTAACTACTATGTTGTCAAATTAGAATGGTGCTTTCCTAAGTAGGTCTGGATTGAGAGAAATGTATTCAGTGAGCATTAGGATACCAATGTACCATTCGATGTTCGTTGATAATTATTCAAATACAGTAGGGGCTGCTTTGATTCATAGGATTTTTACAGGATTTTCATAGGATTAGAATTTTTTCCTATATGTGTTGTTTGATTTGTAGAATGCAATCCTTAGGAATCATTCCTATGTAATTTTCCCCAGTCTATTGAGTAGGGAGTTTTGCATGAAGTCTGAGCTCTTGGAGAAGTCCCTATCCTTCCATCAAACACACAATTGTGCCAATTCCTTTGTTTTGCAAGTCCATAGGATTCAAAGGGGCAGGGCGTAGCGATCCTCCATTTTTCCTATCCTATGAACCAAAGGAGCACTAGATAGGGATATGTTGGCCAATAATGTTTACTGAGCTGCATGTGTTTCTTGAACGGACATGAGTTGCAACTTAATTCAGGAATTGCGACATGGTGGTAGTTTTAATAGTATTTTGTGTCGTCCTTTCGCTGTAATAGAATTTAAATAAGTGTACAACATCTAGGGCCTCCACAATGCGTTACTTCAGCATTATTTGGATCAACATTCACAATGCCAAATCAACATTGTTAGATTCATTAGGAAATGTAGTTTCATAGTATATATATTGGGTATTGTAGATGTTGATATTTTTTAATATAAATTTGGTCAAACTTTGTAAAGTTTGACTTGACACAAATCTAATACGTCGAGTAAAAAGGACCGGAGGGAGTATTGTAGATGCCTGCCCATGCACTGGTCTTTTACTAGCAGTGAGGTTTTCAAACAAATATTTTTTGAAGTTTATAATCAGTTAGGAGTTACTGAGTTAATAACAATGCATGGTGGTGTTTTTCTTGGAGTATTTATTTTCCAGTTTGCTATGAAGAACTTGAACAAGAGTCAGCATCAACAGTGGTGCTCTAGAAGCACTTTCATTTTAATTTACTGAATTGGTGTCCAGTAACTTTTTAGCTGTATTTACAGTTTTACTCTGTCATTGTATTTGAACTGGAGTGAAGAAGCTTACTAATTTGACGCAAAATTGCAGGTACATTGCCTCAGAAAAGCAACCCAGTAGTAAACAACAGTCATGGACAGTGGCAAGGTTCAGTAAAGAATGACAGTGGAAACCAGGAGAGCCAACAGCAGGAAGAAAAACATTTATATTGCAAAAAAGAGCAGTCATCCGGACCTGAAGCAGTTCCCATAGGTGCTGATAACAAACAACTTCACTCTAATACTCAAATTGAATGTTTACAGCTAAAGGTTAAGCGAGAGCCAGGAAACAATGCTCAACAAAGCACTGTTGGTCAGCAGCAGCCTATGCAACAAATAAAGAGTCAACAACCACCAGGCACAAACCAAACCAATAGTACTCCAGCTATGGTGGGAAAACCTCCTGTTGTTACATTTCATATGCTAATCCCGATTTTGAGACGCTACCTTGACAAAGACAGGGATATACAAGTTCAGTCCATTTTTGCAAAGTTACGGGTTGGTATTTGTTACTCAGTCATGTTGAATTAGATAAACAACTGGTTCAAGAATTATTGTCATTGCATAACAGATTATCTAATTATTTTTATTACTTTATTAAAGTTTAATTTTTTTCCGATAGAAAAATGAGGTCAGCAAGGAACATTTTTTAAAGGTTATTAGGACTATTGTTGGTGATAAGTTGCTCAAGCAAGCTGCTTCACAATATCAAATGCAGGTAACAAAGCTTTTCCATTTTATTGTGGTCCATTTGAAACATAACCTGATTCCACTTCATTTTGCTTAAGTTAGGTCAATCTATATATCTTTAAGCAGTCCCTATATTGTTATTCTTACTCTTATAAACATATTCTTTTTCCGTTGATAGTTATTTTCATCTTGTTTGGCTGCAGGCTGCTCAGGCACAACGGAATCCCCCGGCAAACCCAAGCAGTTATTCTATGTCAAGTCAAGTCCCAGGTCAGCAAAATGAGAGCCCAAGACCGCCTCAATTTCGACCGTCCTCATCAGGCCAAATGCAGAGTAACATGGGTTATGCAGCTTCAGAAGGCAACTTACAAAAGCCTAATGAAACTGGTAACATGTCAGATAGGAAAGGGTTGCAGATGCTACAAAGCCGTCCACCTAATATCCACTCAATCCCACTGCAAGCAACCCAGGATCATGTGCAGCGTCCGCAGACATTTTTGCCAGCCTTAGGGGCAAATAATATTCATTCTTGTCAAGTTCCACAGTCAGTTGGAGGTCCAATTGCACCACTTAGACCGCAGATGACAGATTCCAGTCAAAGAGGACAATCAGTCCAGGGAGGTGTTGCCAGTGTTCTTGGCAGTATGGCCACACGGCCAGCATTGCAAAATAATCAACCTTCACAGCAACAACCAAACAAGGAGCAGAAAACTAATTCTTTCACTCCAACAGTACATATGAACAAAGAAACTGCTAACCAACCCTCTGAATCTGGACAGAGCTCTTTTGCCGCCTTGAATGCGAAACAAGTCAACCCAGGCCTTCTATCTTCAAAGGTTGGTGGTGTTTTGGAAAATCAATCATCTACGTTGGCCACTCCTAAATCTTTGACGACAACAAGCTCAAGTCAACCTGATCCGTCTTATGGAACTCCAGCAGAACTTAACATGCAGGTATGCACCAGTATATTGTTCTTCGGATGTATGCTTTTTGTGTACTTGTTGCACTTTAATGTTACAGTGCCAATCATTTTATCTATTGCATTGAGTTGGGGTATACACTAAGTTATATGAGCCTATACAAGTTATACAACAGGTTCATTCAACTCATACCCCTTCTTTCCTATGTTGATCCTACTTTGAGCCTTTGTGAAGAATTTTGCAACTTGAGGCTCCAATGGGACATATTGAAGATTGATCCTTGCCTGCTGGCGGTGGGAACTTTGGAATGATGCCTCGACACCAATATGCTTGTTATTCATGCTTGAGTGGGTTGTTTGCAATCTGTGTATAGCAATAATGCTATCACATAGAATAGATGTGTGTGCATCACATGAAGCACCAAAATCAGCCAACAACGAACGAAGCTAGAAAAACTTTCGAAGCGAAGGGAGCCGGACCCCATACATCGAAATGGACTAAAGCAAAAGGATGCTGAGACAGTGACTAGTAGGATAAGGTAACTGAATTTGTTTGCCAAGTCTACAACCCTTACACTCTAAAGAGACATCTCCTGAGATAGACCCCGAAGACCTCGTCGAACTAAGGACGACAAACGAGAACCACAAAGATGACTAAGTCGATGATGCCACTGCTGGAAGGAGCCGGCAGCTGAAGCGACAGAAGCGGAGGGACTGACAATAGTGGTGGCAGTGGAAGGAACATGAAGCCAGTCTAACTCCCAAAGACCCTGAGAGTCACGGCCGCGAGGGCCAGCCCCAACCAAAGTGTGCGTGCGACGATCCTGAACAGAACAAGAGTCAATGTCAAGGATGACGTGACAGCCAAAATCAGTAAGTTGACCAGCAGAAAACAGATTCATGGTAAGTCGAGGAAAACATCAGGAACATAATGACTGGTAAGATTGCCTCGACTAGCAACAGAAAGGGGAGTACCATCAACAGTGAGTACATGAACAGAAAAATCAAGAGATCTAAGAGAGGGCAAATTGGAAGAATGAGAAGACATATGAAAAGAAGCTCCGGAGTCCAGAACCCACGGGGATGTACTCAACTGTGTAGAGGGTGGCCGCTCAGTGCGGGAAGCATAAGTCACAGAGCCTGCAGTACCCGACGAAGAAGAACCTGAAGTGGCAAGCAGACGCTTAAGTCTCAGAATATCCTGCTCAGTCAACACGGTGGCTGAAGGTGTTGGAGTAGAAGTCCCTGAAGATGATATCCGCACCTTATGCATGTGCTGCTTCTTAAGGAAGCACCGAGATTCGAGATGACCATCCTGGTTGCAGTAGCCGCAATGAGGACGAGAGCGGCCCTGACCGCCAGTAGGAGTGGGCAAGAGCGGCAGAGCACTGGAGCGGGAAGGAGTGGGTGCAGCAAGCGGCATAGCAGAAGCTCGAGCAGCGAGCACAGAGGTAACCTCAAGTAAACTAGCACCACGTAAGCGAGTCTCCTCGGCACGAATCTCAGAGAGCGCCTCCATGAGGGAAATACTGCCACGAGCAAACAACTAAGCACGCCGCGGCTAAACTCCTTACGAAGCTGAGACAAGAACTCATAGACACGATGAAACTCCAAGTCAGCTCTCACAGCCTGGAAACACTGGCAAGTACAACAACCAGCAGTGCGGAGAGAATCAAGCTGACGCCAAATAGCAGAACTGTGTGCGTAGAAATCATCTAAAGTGGAGTCACCCTACTGAAAAGCATGCTCCCGGCGGACCACAGACAGGTATAAAGGCATCACCAGAGGGCTGATAGCGCTGACGAAGACGGGTCCACATCTCAAATACGTCCGGGAGGCCCAGGAACTCAGAGACAAACTGAGGCAGAACACTAGCAAGGCAGAACACTAGCAGTGAAAACAGCTGTGGCACGAGCATCATCATCAAGCCACTGAGGGTAAGCTGACAAAGCCTCATGATAAGTGTGAAGAGCATCCTCATAAGTCAAAACCTGCTCATCATAAGCACGAACGGCTACCTCATCGGCAAGCTTAGCTTCATCCTTCGCAGCCTGATTAGCATCTGCATCAAGAACTCGTGGTGTCGGCGGAGTAGGAGCCACAAGAGGAACCGGACGGGCGGACAGGGGACTTCGCCAGAAAGAACGCCCGAGAGACGAATGCCACGCATATGAATGCGCATGAAGCCAACGAACTCGATGTAGTTGGTACCATCAAAGGTCATCGGATAACGAGGAACCGCAACATAGACCGACAATGTAGGCATCATACCTGTTTTTTCTTCTTTTTCTCTCTCTCTCTTTTTACCGAAAGGAGCCTTGGCGCTGCGGTAAAGCTGTTGCGTTGTGACCATGAGGTCACGGGTGCGAGTCCTGGAAACAGCCTCTTGCAGAAATGTAGGGAAAGGCTGCGTACTATAGACCCAAAGTGGTCGGACCCTTCTCCGAACCCTGCGCAAGTGGGAGCTACATGCATTGGGCTGCCCTTTTTCTTAACCAATGAGCCGGATCAGACAGACCCAAAACAGAAGCAGCAGCGCAGCGCAGGTGAAGCGCTCGATCCTGATCGAATCAGGCAGCGATGGAGAGATCCATCGGGCGTCCAGGGAGCAGTGGCGGTCGGCAAGAATCATCACGGGAGGCAGGCGTGCGTTGGCCGGCTTGTCATGAACGGACGCAGGAGGCCAAAACGGGGCGGGTGGCTTCGTCCAGGCAGCTGGCGCGGGCCATTGTTGTTGCGGGCGGGTTTGGTCAGGCAGCAGATGGAGGCTTGATCTGGAGGTGAACCGGGCCGGAAGTACGAGATCGAAGGCAGGGCGGCTCCAGCAGCAACGCGGACACCGAATCTGGACGGGAGGTTGCCGAATCGAGTCGGAGCAGGATCCAAGGGCCGACGGCAGGAGATCAGAGGCAGGGTGGCTCGATGGCGGGTCTACTTCCGGAAGCGGAGAGCAGAAGTTGGCGGCTGAGTTGATCCGCACGAGGGATGTGTTGACCAGGGCAGCTGCAACCTGTAGATCGATGGGATCCGGCGGAAATAGAGATCCAGGGGAATCAGCAACTGGCCGAGAGGATGATGGCGGCGCGAGAGATTGGATCGAGAGCACGACTTGCGCATGCGAAAAAATACCCTAAGGCTCTAATACCATGTTAGCAATATGCAACTTGTATTTCCTGAGGGCCAATGGCCAATATATATACAGGTGGTAAAATATGCAGGAAAACACCTCATACAGGTGGTAAATTTACATGTTAGAATATAATAACAGTCTACATGCAGACACCACTTGGGTATTCTGTTCCTGATGGCATGGTATGCCGTCTTCATCGCGCTCTATGTGGCAAGCCCTCTCGTGCTTGGTTTGAGTGCCTCTCCTAAGTGGTCATTGTTGCTGTTTTTTTGGTAGAGTGATCATGATCCCGTGTTCTTGGCCCACCTTCTGTCACGCGGTCAAACACTTCTATGTGTAGATAACATAATCATCACTGGAGATGATTCTGAGTACATTTTCTTTGTGAAGGCTCTCGTCTTAGTGAGCAGTTTTTATGTCTGATCTTGGTCATCTTTGCTACTTCCTTGGGATTGAGATTTCTGAGATGGGTTCTTTATATCGCAAGAGAAGTACATTCAGGATCTTCCTGCTCGTGCTGCTCTTACCGATGAGCATACCGTTGAGACTCTGATCAAGCTCACTGTCCACCTCCGAGCTTCTGATGGTGAGGTCAGCCTTTGTCTGATCCAACGCGCTATCTTCATCTTGTTGGGCTTGTCTATCTAGCTATCACTCGTTCGGATATCTCTTATATCCTGCGTCGGTTCGTCTCTGCTCCCACCTCCGTTCACTACAGTCATCCACTTTAAGTTCTAGATATCTTCATGGGACCATTTCTCGCTGTACTTCCGAGCTCAAGTTCGTTACAGCTTCATGCCTGTTCAGATGCTACTTAGGCTAGTGATCTTGGGGATCACCAGTCGCTTTGTGCTTACTATGTTCTTCTTGGTTCTCTCATTGCCTAGAAGACAAAGAAACCAACTGCAGTTTCCCGTTCGTGTGCAGAGGTTGAGTTGCGAGCTATGGCCCTTTTGACATCAGAGGTGACTTGGCTACGATACTACACCAACTCCTTTTATGTCTGATAGTACAGGTGCTATTAGTATCGTGTGACCATATGAAGCATGAGCTCACCAAGCATATTCGTGTTGATGCTTCTTTCATGTGGTTATGTGTGGAGGATCAGGTGATTGCTCTACAGTATATGTGCCTTCCGATCTACAGCTAACAGTTTTTTCTTTTAAGGTCGAGATTAGAACACAGCATTGTTTTTACCTCTCCAAACTC
>NC_041387.1:343535314-343623673 GCF_002162155.2 Triticum dicoccoides | reverse complement strand
GAAATACCAAGTTGCATGTTCCTAACAAGTAACACCCTGATATCCCCGTTATATACGGGGTTTTCTGCATATTTTTTAGCACGCCTGTATGTGCATTTATGTACTGGCCTATGGCCTCATGGGAATACCAAGTTGCATATTCCTAACAGATAACACCCTGTGAGATCCGGTTGCAGAAGTGTAATTTTCCTTTATTTGCGTGCACACAAAACGAACACATTGCTGTATGTTTTCTGTTTATTTCTTAGCAATTTGACTAATTCTTGCACTCTACTCAACGGTATGATTATTGCTGCTTGATTAGATTCAACCTAGTACTCAAGCACCTCCTTCTGGAGCAGCTTCCAAAACACCTGAAAAGAAGCCATCTGCTGGGCAGAAGAAACCTTTGGAAGCAATTGGCTCATCCCCTCCACCATCTGGGTAATTGTTTTTTCAATGCCCATTATTACTCAATTTGATTGTACTTGCTCTTGGTTCCTGAGGCCTTTTTATATTGTGCCAGCAAAAAGCAGAAGGGATCTGGAGGCTTCCATGATCAAAGCATTGACCAGCTGAATGATGTTACTGCAGTTAGTGGTGTTAATCTGAGGGTATACATACTAAGATTCTTTAATGTGCTTTTGTTCTTTTGTGTTGCTTTGTGCATACCTTCCAGCACCCAATTATCAAATGAATTTTAATGCCGTAACTGTTACTTTTGCCAGGAAGAAGAGGAGCAACTTTTCTCTGCTCCCAAGGAAGAGAGTCGAGTTTCAGAAGCTGCTCGTAAAGTTGTACAACTGGAAGAAGAAAGGCTCATTCTACAGAAGGGGCCTCTGACAAAGAAATTAGCAGAGATCAGTTAATACCTTTATCATTCAAGTGTTGTTAAATTGATAGATGAACTCCGTGTTCTATTCTCTAATGTTATTGTTTTCGCAGTGAGAAAATATAATCTGAAGAGCATAGGATGTGACGTAGAGCGTTGTCTATCGATGGTGAGAGATTATATAGCAAGGCCTTTCTCAGATTTTGCTTATGCCTAATCTAACTTGGGCTTTCTCCAGTGCGTTGAGGAGCGGTTACGAGGATTCATAAGCAATACAATAAGGCTTTCAAAACAGGTTCAATTTGCTGGTCTGTGGTCTCATTGACATTTCATATGTAAAATGTAATCTGTGTATTTATTTATCTATTTATTTTTGAAGAGGGTTGATGTTGAAAAATCAAGACATCATTATTATCCTTTATCTTCGGATGTTCGGAGTCATATACTGAGGGTGAACCGGGAAGCTAGAGAACAGTGGGACAGGAAGCTGGCGGCAGATGCCAACAGAATCAGGAAACAGAGTGATGTTAGTTCTGCAAGATGTTTCTGCTTGCATTTAATTTTATATTTACATATACATTCATAGAAGTATGCTTTTGTATGAAGGATTTTTTATGAAGTGGATTTTAGTTTTTTCTGCATCGAATTTATTTAAGATCTTTAACAATTGTCTTACATGCTTATTAACACATTAATTGCCAATATCATGTATGTTATATCTTGTTTATAGCACATACTTTAGATGTTGGTGGTAATGTTGAATGTTTGAGAAGCTCGATAGAAAATCAAATTTGGAACTAATATGGACTATCTGCAAAAAGGCATGTGTTAGGTTTGAGAGTGCATGTGTGACTGGTTCACCAATTCAATCTCAGTTATTATTAGTTTTTTATTAGATAGGAACATCAGTGAATTAGATGTCAGATCTATCCAATGTTTGTTGCATCAGTTAACGTGGGGCATTTGTAGCAGTTGTACAGAAATATGGCAGTACAATTTGTGTGTGCACTGCAAACTTTCAGTTTAATTAGTCAATAAGTCGTTACATGGAAAGAATCAGGCATCCATTGTATAATTTCTGATAGTTTAGTAGGGGACTGTTACGGTGTTGTTTGACCGAATTTGTAACTGCAGGGAGATGACAATTCAGTTGTTTCTTCAGAAAAGGACAAGGCTGAGAGCCGTGGAACATCAAAGCATGCTAAGGTTAGTTCTTCCACTTTCAGGTCTCGGATGATTATTCTGTACATAGATATTACGTACTTGAGATGTGTATGATCTTATATGCATTTTAGACTTACAAGGAGGAAGATGATAAAATGAGAACAACAGCTGCAAATGCTGCTGTGCGAGTTGCAGCAGGGGGAGATGACATGCTTTCAAAGTGGCAATTGCTAGCTGAAAAAAATAAACTGAGAGGTGAAGGAGGCGATGGTTCTTCTGACTCACTGCCAGGTACCATGTTGCCTCACAAGCTTTCACCAAAAGCAGGAAAGGGCTCAAGAGAACAGCAGGAAATTGAAAAGCGAGGCTATTTTTCAATGCTTGGTCCTGGTAAGCTCGTGATCCTTTGGCTGTTTATCAGCCGTAGGAGTTTGTCATTTAGCTTAGTCAGGAAGTTCTTTTTCTTCTTTGAGAAAACGCGAAAACTTTGCATCTCGATGTATTGAAAGATAGAAATATTTGCTAATTTGGTGTTTGCTAGCGAGTCAGTTATAATTGAGAAGTCTTGCTAGTGGTATTACTAGTCCCGAGTCCTATCAGGTACCTAACTGCTATCAGGTATACTAGATTAGTAAGGATCTATTGGTTAAATTAGGAATTGCCTATCTTATCTATTAGAGTTGTGACCTTATAGTATTAGGTTAGTTGATTCGTCTATAAAAGAGAGATGTCATTCTTTTCCAAATGGAAGCAGTCGATCAATCAACCTTATCCGCACTTTCTCTATTCTCTGTTATGGTCCTGCCTTTCCTGATTGTCTCCTGCACAATCTCCTCCTTCGTTCTGTATAGCTACCCCCTACCCTGTCCTGACCCTATATCTCCTATTAACCTCTATTGCCAGCAGCCCCACCCACTTTTTTTTTGTCTCCCCCAATGAAACGTCTCTACCTTACTAGGACGTGTCATGGCTTCTGATGGCACGAACAATATGACCATGGCACAGCTCGGGGAGCAGATGTAGACTTTGACCATTCACATAAATGTGGTTACTGACCAACTGGACGGTCTAGTCAAACAGGTCACTGCCATCAGTGGTTATTTCCCATGATAGCGCCACGGTTATGAGGGTGCCTCTAATGTGGCTAGGTTGTTGCGAACAATTCTTTCTTCTTCAACGCACCCTGGAGGAAGAGAAGGTTTGGCTGGCATCATACCACATTATTTTTCTCGAACACTCGCGAAACATGCATCATTTCGTATTAGAAGAAATGCCAATGTAAGATCAGAACCAGCCAACAGACCAAGCAAAAACCAAACAAGAGAAGACACTAAAAATAAATAAGAGAAGAGGAAAGAACTACATAGGAGCAACACCCCAACCAAACCCACCGGTTCACCCACCAGTTCCCGGCCGTTGCGCCTGGAATTTAGTCCGGCCCTAAAGACCAACACTAGTCTTGCGCACTTTGTCCTCACTCGTGAGCATCCGGTATGAAACTTCCCAGTCGGTTACCCATTCTCAAATTTCTCGAAGCGAAGCATGCTTAACTTTGAGGTTCCTTTCGGATGGGCTCTTGAAAAATAAGGTGCACCTTATTGATATGAGTAGTCTATGATTCCTATTAAGCTGGGATATCACATACACCCCCCTCAAAGGAACCGATGTCCTCGTTGGCCCAGCAGACCCGTTCCCTCTTGGCACGTCTGTGCGCGCTAGTGCCAACATCCACATCTGCCCCATATACGCATCACTAACCCACACACGCCCGTGTAACCGTGAGGGTCGGCTCTGATACCAATTGTAACGCCGTGGCCAAACCCATCGGTTCACCCACCAGTTCCTGGCTGTTGCGCCTGGGATCTAGAATGACCCCACAGATCAACAATAGTCTTTCCTGTGCACTATGTCCTCACTCGTGCGACCTGGGATCAACTTCCCAGTCAGTCACCCATCCTCAAATTACTCCAAGCCAAGCACGCTGAACTTTGAGGTTCCTTTCGGATGGCCTCTAGAAAAGTGATAGCTATAATCTTGACTTAGCGGTGCGTGAGTGGCGGCCGAGCCGTTGTGCTGATGCATGCATGGTTGTTAGCTGCACAGCCGGGTCTTGTTGATCGTGGAGAGATTCCAGTGAGTAGTTAGTGCATGGGTTAGTGGCCTAATGTGGTGGCTGGTTAGGCTAGTGCGTACGTGCGTGACTTGCGGTGTGGCCGAGCGCATGCAGTGGCAAGCCAAGTCAGTGCGTGCGTGCGCGGTAGCTAGCCTGTTGTGTGTGCGTCCGGGTATGAAAAGCCCTCCCATGTACTCATCAAGATGCGCCGGTCTGTTGCCGCGCCACGGTGACGGTATGTGCCGAGCCGAGGGGGAGGGGCCTAAGGAAGATGTAGTCTCCGTTGGGCCGTGGTATGCGCTCGGTCGATGTGAGAGTTCTTCCTGTTGTGCTGCGTGTGTTGGTGTGTACCTCCATGTATATGTGTTCGAGGGAGTTGAGATGAATAGATGCCAACATACAGGCCGTTCGTCGGCCGGGGCGTTCGTCGCTGGAAGTGTGATTTGTTCCTCGTCTTCTACCTCCGTCCGGCGTTCGTCGTCGGAGGGCTTCTTGGCGTTCGCCGCTGGTGGGTTTGTCCCAACATTTGGTATCATGAGCTTGGTTGTCTTGGGCGTAGTTCGCCGTGTCGAAGGCGTGCCGGCGATGGAGGCGTTCATCATTGGCTGCGCGATGGAGCTCCAGGCCGTGTGTCGGCCTATGGAGGATCGTGGCGCAGCGATTGTCATGACAGACACGGAGGCGGCGCATGGTGAGTCCGTGGCAGCACGGCTGCGGTGCGCAGCGAGCGCGTGGCGAAGACGAGGCGCGGCGAGTCCAGCGGTGGCGGCGTCCGTCGATAGCTGCGCGGTGCAGCTCCGCGCCATGCGTCGGCCTATGAAGGTGCTTGGCGCTGTGGAGGCTACGGCGGCACGGCAAGGAGGCCACTAGGCGTGGCGCGACGGCTGGAAAAAGTCAACAGCTTGTGACGCAGCGTGCTGGCCACGGTGCGGAGGCCGGGCTGCACGGCACAGGTCGTCGCGTGCGAGGGATGGCCGGCAACGAGTACAAGGCGATGACTGACGGCGAGCTATATCAAGATTAGAAGGGGAATTGATAGCTATAATCTTGACTTAGCGGTGCGTGAGTGGCGGCCGAGCCGTTGTGCTGATGCATGCATGGTTGTTAGCTGCACAACTGGGTCTTGTTGATCGTGGAGAGATTCCAGTGAGTAGTGGTGGCTGGTTAGGCTAGTGCGTACGTGCGCGTGTATAAAGCCCAATGTTCAAGAAAGCGGAAAGCGTAAGCGAAGCGGAAGGCCACAGCTTAGAGCAATGAGCGCTTAAGCGCAGCTTAATCGCACTTAAGCGTTTTTAGAAATTGGCTAGAATTTGACAGATTTTGAATGATATACACATGAAAATAGGAAGCTTGGCACATGGGTAATTGAAGTAGCATCTGAAATACAGTTCACACAATAGCAAATACATATCAGGTTCGCATAGCAAGCAAAATAACAACTAAAATGCAGTTCAGTTCAAATAGACGTAACCTAACAGATATCATGTGGACAGAATTTTGCCAAAATATGAAGGAAATAGTTCTTGAACATAGCCTAGTAATAAGATAAATAGCATATTGCCATTATTGCACAAGCAGACCAGCAGAAGTAGTACAAAAATTGCCAAATTTTGGTCAAATTTAAATAAAAAATGCTTAATCTACCGCTTAGGGCAAAAGCGAAGCGCTTTGCCATCGCTCAGCGCTTAATCGCGCTTAAGCGTCGCTTAAAAACGCTTTCTTGAACACTGATAAAGCCTCGCCAATCCTCTGTGTATCGTGGGTTAGCTTTGAGTTTGTGTTCAGGAAATAGAAAACACGCCGTATGTGCGGCGGCGGGTGTACGAGCGCCCGGCAAAACCTGTGTCTTTTCTACCTCTTTCTTCCTCCTTCCTGTGTATGTGCCAGAGAGAAGTCAAGTGCGAGAGGTAGAAGAGGGTGAGCTAGGGCAAGGGCTAGACACCAACAAAAAGGAAGGTGCACCTTATTGATATGAGTAGTTTGTCATTCCTATTAAGCCGGGATGTCACACCAGGAAGGCTGGAAACCTAAGCTACAAATAAACAACACGATTTGGCCAACACCGTGTGAGTTGCACTCATAGCATTGTCCGGTGATCATCGCCATCTTCAAGAGGTTGAAAGTCGCCCGCGCATTGTCGTTCCAAGCGAAGCACTTCGTGAGCAGCCGCGTCAATGGCTTAGCGATGATGCCGTAGGTCGGCACAAATTTCCTGTAGTAGCTGGTGAGGTTGAGGAACCCGTGTAGTCTAATGGAGATCTTGGGCACCTACCAAGCCTTCATCGCGCTCGTCTTGCTTGTGTCAGTTGCCACGTTGTCCTTGGAAATGACATGCCCGAGATACTTGAGAGGTTGCGCGAAGGAGCACTTGCTCATCTTGGCGAAAAGTTGATGACGCCTCAGGAGCTCGAGAACTATGCGTAAGGTGCTTCTCGTGATCCTGGATGTTAGCACTGTAAACAAGAATATCATTGAGGAAGACGATGACAAACTTACAGATGTAAGCAACGCAGATTGTGTTCATGAGGCATTGAGAAGTGGCCGGCGCATTGGTGAGGCCATATGGCATCACTAAGAAAGTGGAAATGGCCATTGTGTGTCTTGAATACCGTCTTCTCTTCATCCTTCGGTCTCACGCTAAGGTGGCCGACGCGCAAATCAAGTTTGGAGAAGAATGCGGCGCCGACTAGCTCGTCAAGAAGCTTATCAACGATTGGCAGAGGAAATTTGTTCTTGACGTGATTGTGTTAGGGCGATGGTAGTCGACGCAAAAACGCTAGCTCCCATCCTTCTTCACTAGGAGCACGGGCGCGGCGAACAAGCTCATGTTGTGCACAATGAAAGCCGGCCACAAGCATATGACACACCTGCCCTTCGATCTCATTTTTCTGTACAGGTGAGTATCGACACAACCACGTGTTCACTAGAGGTTATATTGAGCTTCACGGAGAGCTCGGTGCGCTTCATTTGCTTGCTTCACGCGGCGTTCTTCTTGGCGGACAACATCTTGTTCATCAAGTTGCGACGTCGGTCTTGTTGTACTTGAGGTCGTTCGCTATCTTGATGAATTTGGCGCTCGAAGGCAATCTTGCTCTTCACGATGCCGTCGTTCATGCTCGAGGATGCGGTCTCGCAATCCATTGCCTCGGATAGGTATTGACGCTTGAGGTTCTTGGCGGTCGTCTCTGAAGATGAGGACAGTGTCGTAGTGTACTTGCGTCGGATGGAAGCTTCGAAGAATGGCTACTTGAGCTTCTTCTCCTTTATGAAGTCGAAGATGATGAAGACTTGCGGATGGCTATCATTGTTCGAAGTTCATCCATTTGCGTAGCCATCTTGGCGTTGAGATAGTCCCTGTTCCAAGCTTTGGATTGTCGGATGCTGTTGGCGAGGTTCTCGTTGCGTGCATTCGAGGCGTCATTTGCATCATTCATAACGCGTTGAAATCCAAAGTGGTGTAGCTTAGTGACGTAGTCGTTCGTGTCTTGGTCATCAAAGATCAGAGATGAAGTACCTTGCCTATCCATCACAAGACTTGAGCAAGTGTAAGTGGAGAATGAGAAGACAATACCAAAGTTACCTCTTCCCAAAGTTGAGAATGTATCTCATATCGCTCAATGTGGAATGTGAAGATAATGAAATTGGTACCGTATCTTGTTACTCATACACAATAAAGCTTAGTGGCTTGGTGAGGATAAGTGGCACAAACTCATGCAATAGTTAGCAAGATATTGAAAATGTTGAAAGAGATTCACAATTTTCGAATGTGATGCAAATAGATCAATAGTAGGTGTTGAACACGTAACACATACATGGATAGATAGATGGGATTTGTGCAACCAAGGAATGAGCAAAAATGATTTTCCATGACCAAGCTCGTGTTGCACAAATGCAAGAGGCGCTAGCTCGATTGCTCTAATGGGCTAGATACGCACTTGTGCATGAACATATAGGAGCAAACTTGTCGTCTTTCTATCCCAAATATGCCATTGTAAGCATGTATGATACCAAGATAATAACACAAGGTGATGTATGTGAGATGCTCAAAGCTATTGCTTATAAGCTCTCTGTGTCTTTCTCTTTTGCTTAGAAGCTTTTTTTTATAGGCTTCCTTTACCACTATGCTTGATGCTCGAGCCAATATGCAAGACAAGTATGTATGATATGCACGGGAGTAACTTATGACACACAAGATACCAAGATATGGAAGATGGCGTATCACTATAGTGCACAAGTAATGTGGCCTAACAATACTCAAATCCCTAGTCTTAGTGGGTATGGTACGCAAAAGGCTCGGGGCTATCAATGCAATGGCAAGGGAAGATAAGTGGTGACGAAATGGATACCTTCGTCAACACAGTACCTTCGTCGTGGTCGGAGAGGTAACCGGCCTTGCTTCCGGTTGTGGTGTCCAAGGGTGTAGTGGTCATTGTCGTTGAAGAATTCGTTGGCAGTGAAGAATGGGGTGATGTTGATGACGTAGCTGTCCCTACGTAGCCGAAACACCTTAGGAAACGAAAACTGCAAGCTCAAAGAACCACCAACGAAATGGAAATGAAATTGCGGAAGATTTGGTGGATTTTTTGTTGAAGGGCTGGATGCCTGGTAGTGGACCAGATGTCCGGTGGGACCGAATGTCCGTTAGAGTGGATCAAGAGGACACTCAAGAACACAAAGGGTAATCACTCACTCAAGATCCAATTACACATCCACTATAAGGCAAACACACAGGAGATCCACAAAGGTACATGAACAACAGAGGGAAAAGAGTAGCGATGGTAATTTCATTCCAAATCCAAGAGGAGATGAGGTCTTGATGGGGGTAGTCTTCTCCAATCCACAAGAGGATGGGAGGTCTTGGAAATCATTTGGGATTCTTCTCCAAAGAAGGCCTTGATCTCCAATGGGGATGGGGTAAATGAGCAAAGCTCTCTCAATTTAGTCTAATATGCTTTGCTAACCCTAACTAGGAGGTAGGATATGAATATATATAGTGCTAGGCGAGATAGGGTAGGTGGGAGAGAGAGATACAAGGCACTTGGCTGGTTTTGTATGTAGGTAGCTACCTGATGTATGGTCATTCGAGGTAGCACCGGATGTCCAGTCAGGCTGGCCCAGCTTCCGTTGCTCCTTCGCCGGATTTCCGGTATGCACCGGATGTGCGGTCGCTTGAGCACGTCGTGACTTTGGATGCTCCTCGCCGACCCTCTTCGTGTGGTACGAATGTCTGGTGGATGCACCAAATGTCCGGTCACTGTAGTTTTCAGCAGCTCCACTTGGTACTTCTTCCGCTCTGATTCTGTGCTAGCTTGGTCTTCGCTTCGAGCTTCTTCATGATTGTTTCCTTGGTACCTGAGTAGGCATAAGACTTCCGTTTAGTGTCGCACATGTAGGAAATGGTAGTTCAAGGAGTGACTTAACCTTATCTTCAATGGCAGTGCACGGGCTCTTGTCATCGGTCCACTTGGTGCGTGTTGGTGTAGAATCCATGGGGATGACCATTGGGTGCTTTGCGCCAGTGAGACTTCAAAGGTGCAATGGTGACACACAATATCATGCAATAGTGAATCAAGATGTTGAAAATGTTGAGTAAGATCCAAAATGCAAATATGATACAAGTAGATCAAAGAGGAGAGATAGAGCAAGGTCTTGTGCAAACAAGGAATGAGCATACTAGTTTTGCCTAGCAACGACTAAGCTCGTGTTGCACAACACTTGGAGAGACGCTAGTTTGATTGCTCTCGTGGGCTAGATTCGCACTTGTGCACCAAACTACAAGATCAAGCGTATCTTTTTCCTATCCCAAGTATGCTTGTCACAAATATGTATGATGCTCAACTCTTTGATAATAAGCTTGTATCTTTTTCTTCCACTCTTTTTTGCTATATCTTGTTTTACCAATATACCTGAGCCTTGACAAAATATGCAAGACAAGTTTTGCACAAATAGCTAGTCTTATAGGTAATGAGGTAGTCACAAAGATTTGGTGGGGCTATCAAGTCAATGGCAAGGGAAGATAATGGTTGATGGAATGGATACCTTTACCGAGGTCGGAGGGGAACCAACCTTGCTTTCGGTTGTGTTGTCAAAGGGAGTAGTGGTTGTCGTTGATGCAATTGTTGGTGGCGGAGATGACGGTTGATGTAGATGGTGAAACAGTCCCTAGAGCAGCCAAATCACCTTGGTAACGAGACCGAAACGGAAGAACAACTCAAATCGCACAAGGGAAAACCAAGAAAAATTCAGCAGTTTTCAAAGGGAGGTGGACGTTCGAGTAGCTAGCCAGATTCCGGGCTTTGGTCGGATGTCTGGGTTGGTGGCTGGACGACCGGGCAGGTCAACTCGGGTGTTCTTCAGGCGGAATTGGATCTTGAATTTGGGGAGGATGAACGGAATTTTTTGGGGGGACATCAGGGAAATTGGCTAAGGCAATGCGAAGGGAGGCTAGAACTACTAGTAGCATATCAAATCCATGGACCGAAACCAACAAAATCTCACAAGAACCAATAAATTGCAAGAAATTGAAGAGGCTATTTTTGTGGGGATTTTCAAATTCGGCAAGAACAAAACAAAATTAGGCTAGAAGGGTGAGGGGGAGAGGCTCCAAATTGTCCAACCCAAGCTCATGATACCAAATGATGTAGGACCAAGTCCCAATTTGTGCCAATTCTTCACAATTTGGAGGAGAGCAAGAGGAAGAACTCAAATAACTCACGAAACACAAGAGGAAATCACTATATGAACTAGATTCACATCACACATGTGCTATCCAAGCATCCAAGCAAAGAGACACTACTAGATTCACAATCAACAAAAAGAACAAGTAGCTAGGTAAAGTTCTTCCCAAATCTCTAAGGAGAAGTGAGGTCTTGAGAGATAGATCTTCCCCAATCCTATGGATTTGGAGGTCTTGGTAATCCCTTGAGATTCTTCTCCTAATGGAGGCCTTGATCTCCAAAGAGAAGGGTTAGATGAGCAAAGCTCTCAGGTAGTTATAATATGCTTTGCTAACCCTAGAAAGTGAGAGGGGGCTGGTTTATATAGTCTAAGGACGAACTAGAGTAGGTGGGAGGGAGGGATACATGGCTTTTGGCCAAACTGTACGCAGGCCGGGCGACCAGGTTGGTGTCTGGACGTCCAGGCTCAAGCCGGACTGTCCGGGTTGTTAGCGGACATCCGACGGCTGCAGCAGGTGCGGTTTCGCCTGGCATGTTCTTCAGGCATGACACGTCCTCTAGGGGTCGGAAGTATGGGCTCCAGGCCGAACTGTCCGGGCCAAGTCCGGATGAAAAATCAGCGCCCGTCAAGATGGACGTGTGGTTTGGTGACTGGACCGTCCGTTGTAACGTCGGACGTCCAGGTTGGTGGTCGGACTCTGGCTACTCTGGCTTTGACTGCCTTTCTTCCTTGTCTTCTTGCTTCTCCTCCGCCAGGACTTGGCCTTCTTCCCTCACTTCTCCATGGTCGATTCTTGTTACCTGGGTATGTGTAGGGTCCCCGTTTGAGGTAGTAGCCATGTCTCATATGAATGCATAGGAAGTTCAGAAGGACCGAATTCACCTTGGTCTCAATGGCACTTGTGCGTCTGGGGGGGTGTCCATGGGGGTGCTCCGCACCAACCTCGCACTACTGGACTGTCGGCTTGAGGAAGACAATGGCACCGTCCACATAGAAAGGCACAGGGGGGTGGGACCAAATCCAGTGATCAGTAGCCATAGCAATCAACTTATTAAGGACCTCCATGGCCATGGCAGACAACATGGGGGACAAGGGGTACTCTTGCTCTGCCGCAGCATGTGGCGATGAGAAATGGGTTCGCCCGGCACGGAATTCACCAACACCCAAGTGCTTGCCATGATGGAGACAAGAGTCCAGGTCATTTGCACCAACGCACTGCAAAGCACAAAACAGCTGAAGCAAAAAAAAAAAACAGGAAACCGAGTCAAAAGCATGGGCAACTTCCAACTTTCAACTCTAGGAGCACCACTGGTTGATTCGCAGCATGAATTGATTTGGTCATCATTTGAACCAACATGAAGTTGTCCTGGATTGATCCCCATTTGATAGAAGCACATTCATTGGTCGACACGATGGAAGGCAAAACCAGGGCGAGGCAGAGGGACAACTCCTAAGCAACTAACTTCGAGATGCCGTGGACTATACTTATTGGCCAGAATTCCTTGCTCCATGGCATGTTGGGCCGAGGCAGCAGGTTCGTTTGCCATGGAGCGATTGGAGGGGAGTGGAAGGATCGGGCAGCTGGGGCCCAAACTGCAAGAGACTACTGTAGACCTACTACTGGCTGGAACGTGATAGAGGTGTGCTGACATGGCTGTATTGCAAGGAGTGCCTGCATCTTGTTTTCGCCTCTCCAATGTGCAGCAACCACCTGGGAAGCTCACATTGTTGCAACAAGCACAGCTGTTCATGGCAGGATTGGTAGATCACATCGATGTTGAATTGTGGTATCCGCAGGACCTGCATTTGGCCATGAGTATGGCGCGGGCATACGAGGAGGCACCTAATACCACGAGCTGCCACCAAAGCACAAACCAATGATGAGCTGCAATGCAAGGACCAGGACCATAAACCAAAGGATGCATGAGTAGTACTCCTAGTTGTGAAGGGTATGGTTTTGTTGACGAATCGTACTATTAGTTCAGTTGGGATGTGGGTTTAGACTGCTACAACCTACGTTTGAGTATATATTCAACTCGTTGGTTGTCTGTTTCTTGTACATAAAAACGATGCCTATTTTATCCTAGCTGTTCTCATTAGAAAATTCATTCTTGTTAAATTAGGAAGAGTTTTATCTGTTAAGATTGTCTTCTGGGATTGATTAGTTGATCATTTGTGGTGAGTTTCTCTGTAAAAGAAATAGAAGAGCAATGCCAATCTCTTTCAAAGGGAAGCAACAAATCAGTCTTTTTTAGATCAAGCAACAGATCAGTTAATTATCCTGAAAAATGGAGATAGGAATAAATCAGCCTCTGGGAGTTGAATAAAGGAAATAAATATTCCAGGCCTAACTGAGAGTATCTGCCATGCCTACACTTATTTAACCCTGAGTATGTTGTGTTTTTTCATTAGGTGGCGTTAGAAGGTCAGCACACATGAAAGTGGCGCGTAGCATCACGGTGAAGGATGTGGTTGCGGCACTTGAGAGAGAGCATCAGATGTCAAAATCGTCTTTGCTATTCCGGTTACACGGGAGACAGTCGACAGAACCAGCTTCGAAATAGTAGTTGCCCAAATTGCAGTGTTCAGTTTTGTTATTGTTGCATGTTCATGTGTTCTCTTAGCCAACTGCGGATGCATCTTCTCTGGGAGTAGAATGGCTGATATGGGATTCCATTTGTCAAGCAATAATCAATTTTGCAGGCAATTTAGAAACAATAGCTCAATAACAAAATTTTCACAGGATCAGTATGCAGGCGTGCTTGCGCTTATTTCTTCAGGTTTGTATAATCTTGTCATACTCTTCAGTGTGTGGTAACTTCGGATCCACCATGCTTGCTGGTGGTATAGAAAGTGGTTTTGGTGGCGGAAACTCAATTTGGCTGCCGAGCTTTCCTGCACTAGGAATCTGAACCGACCAGATCCATTGAGATTTGCGTCTTTCACGCTGCAGGTGGGACTCTGTGGGAGTCCCACCTACAATCCACCACGTCCCACCATGTTCTGATGTTAAAAAGTGGGCATCCCACCAATTCTAGCATAAATTAGGTGGGAACAAGTGGGATCTCACCTAACAAATACATTTGCAATTCAAACATCACACTTCATAGCCATATATGTAACTGAGCAACTGAGCAAACCTGGTATGCAACTGAGCAGCAGCATGGATTCAGTTACATAGATAGACGAATCGATCAGATCCTACTAAACGTTCTGTTACAGATACAGATGAATCGATCGAATGCACTAAACCTTCAGTTATATATACGGATGAATCCATTAAACCTCCAGTTACTACTGATCAAGTAGACATGCGACGAGGATACGTTGGCTGCCAAGTCAGGCTTCATAGAATAAATTTTTAGCCCGTAAAACTGCAACACTGAACTTTGTAGCTTCATAGAACATGTCCTAACAACTTTTTCTTCTTTTGCCATGAGTGCATGAAGTTGACAACTTTCTACTTCTCCTGAAGAAACAAAGAATGCTTATTAGTAATTACTTGCACACATGAGACGGCCAGCTTGGGTGGCAATGTTTACCAAAAAACTGAAACTATTTTGTCCAACTAGATTTCTGAAGGCTTTTCTTCTTTGACATTTTTCTTCTTTTTTCTAGAAAAGGAGGTTAAAACCCCTTCGACAAATGTCTGCAACTAACAGCAGATGAAGGCAGGCACACAAGAGGAAGAAGATGAGAAACCAGTGAAGCAAACCATCTATCTACTGACCCCTCCCCTGTTTCTCCACCCAGACCTACTAACCAGCAAGGGCCTGCCTGCTTTGCAAAACACCTAGAAAGAATCCTCCCCGAGTGCAAAGCTGCTGCTCACATAAAGTGAACCAGATATAACATTTGCCATTGAAACAAATTGAAACCACCACCTCCTTGTATGCATTCCTCCAGCTTGCAATTAGCTGTGACCCCATAAGCTAGCAGTCATCCAGTCAGATGTGGTGAAGAGAGTATTTTTGGTGAAGGAACAAAAAGTGCAAAGCACAACTAGCATAATTACCTTAGGTGGTTCCAGAGGATCATCCTCTTGATCACCACCATGGTCTCCAACTGTTGGTTCCGCCTTTTGGCGATCTGCAATATTGAAGGCATTCGAAATGAAACATTCAACATGGAAGGTATTATGTAAAGTACGGAAAAATAATAAAAAACATATTACCAGCTGCTCGAAACCAATCCTTGAGGCACATCAGCGTCTCAACAGTACTCGGGATCAAACTACTTCTTTGTTCAGTGATGATCCTTCCTGCATTGCTGAATGCAGCCTTTGCAGGCACTGTAGACGCGGACACTGCCAATATGTCCCGTGCTATAGCTGCAAGCACCAGATACTTTGGGGAGTGAATCTCCCACCACTTTAAGATATCCAATTTCTGTCGGCGAGGAAACAAATCTTCAAGATATCGCTGTAGCTCATTTGAGTTGTGGGATCTTTTCAATCTCAAATGCTTATTCCAGTCATCAAGAGTGCCCTCACCATCCTCCTCTACAACCTCATCACCTTCATCAGAAGTGTTTCCAAATTCAGATGCATATTCAGCAAATAGGATCTTCATCACACTATTCACTTGGGTAAGATATTTCTCTGCGCCACCACCAAAAGTTGCGGTCAGTCGGAAGCCAACATATTCATAT
Source organism: Triticum dicoccoides (assembly GCF_002162155.2). Classification (NCBI taxonomy): domain Eukaryota; kingdom Viridiplantae; phylum Streptophyta; class Magnoliopsida; order Poales; family Poaceae; genus Triticum; species Triticum dicoccoides. Next base: position 343,608,257 of record NC_041387.1, on the reverse strand, counting down.
TTGTACCTTGGATCAAATATCACCGGCAGACAACTTGTTAAGAATGACTCCTCAAAATATTTGATCCATTTCTTCTCCATCTCTTTCACCATGGCAACAATGGTAGGATCTTCACTTACGACTTCTCTCTCCATTATTTGCTTCACATTCCAGACCTCATAGAAGTATAGGTGAGAGGTGGGATATGTCCTACCCGAGATTTTCTTTGTGGCTGTGTAAAAAGCGCCCAAAAGATGGCAAATAGCTTCGGCCATCTCCCATTCACTAGCCGAAGGAGCAAATTTATAACCTTTGTCAGCTTCTTTCAAGGCTTCGAACGCTGCTCTGAACGGCAATGAGGATTCAAGCATTAGGTACGTTGAATTCCATCGGGTAGGCACATCTAGCGTAGGATGGTTTTTACAAGCAAGTCCCACCCGCACAATCATCGCATCGAATTTCTCCATTCTACCTTGCAAACTCTTGACATACTGCACCGATTCTCTGATTCTATCAACAACTGACGCCATTGCGTCGAGCCCATCTTGCACCACTAGATTCAATACATGTGCAGCACATCTAACATGCAATAATTTTCCACTATGATGTAGAAGATACCTATCTGCCAATTTTTTTCTCAAGTGGCCAACCATCGAGGTATTAACTGATGCATTGTCTAGGGTAAAGCTAAAGATTTTGTCTTCAATTTTCCAATTTCTTAAGCTATTTTGCACCATGTCAAACATGTTATGAGCGTTGTGCGGAGTTTCCAGGAGGCAAAATCTGATTATTCTGTTTTGTAGAGTCCATGAGCCATCAATAAAGTGGGCAGTTATGCATAAATAACCCAGCTTCTGATTGGATGTCCACATGTCACCCGTTAATGATACTCGAGAACTTAGATTGCTAAAAAGTGCTTGAATTTCTTTTTTGTGTCTATCATATGCATCAATGCAATCTTGCTTAATTGTTTCTCTGCATACCACGTTGAACCATGGATTCAAGGTCTTAACAAAGGACCTAAAGCCAGGATATTCAACAAAAGTGAAAGGTAATTCATGTAGCACAATCAACTTTGCCAGTGCTCTATGTGCACGCCCTTGGTCAAATTTCCACTCTGGATCAATTGCACTATTAGTTCGTATCTTGGCAACCATACCATCCATTTTAGATCTCTCCTCACATACCAACAAATGTTTATTGATATGACTTGTCCCTAACTTTTTTGAGGCAGGAAATAGTTGGTTGCAGTAAGTGCAACGTCCTTGTGCAAGCATTCCATCAATATAGATTGGTTCTGCCTCTTTCCAAATTTTTGATTTTAATTTTTGTGGTCTGCGTGAACCAAGGTTTGCTACTTTGGGTGACAGTGCCAGCAGTGAAGGCTGTGATGGGGATAGTGACTTGTGGGTGCTAAATTATTATGGTTCTCACAAGAGCGATGATTTGGCGCCTGGGCTCAGATGAGCCCGCGCATGAACAGTACCGGCGTTAAAAATAAAAATAAAATAAAAAAATTCAATATTTTTGTGATGCAAGATGCTGAAATGCGTGATGTTCATGCAGAATTTCATGAAATTTGGACATTCGAGGAGATCGTGACAAAAATTCAGGTTTGTGAGAAACATTTGAAAACAACATTATTCATGCCCGATTTTATCTTTTTGCCGCGCGCTCCTAGAATGTCCAATCTCCATCAAATTTTGCATGAACATCACGCACATGCGCATCTTGCTTGCAAAAAGAATTGATTTTTTTTTCTAATTTTTATGACATTACTGTTCACCAGGCTCATCTGAGCCTGGGCTGAGAGGTGGAATATCGGGTTCTCAAGATCTAGTTATCAGAGTTATCTACCTTACTATGCTATTTTTGGTTACCAGGGTGCTAATGTCACGCCCAATATGCGATCCTATTCGAGAGGAACTCGAAGGTCCCACCAAGGATAGAGCCGCGTATTGAAGACGCTTTTGCAAGGCTGAGAGGTGGATTATCGGGTTCTCAAGCTCTAATTATCAGAGTTATCTACCTTACTATGCTATTTTTGGTTACCAGGGTGCTAATGTCACGCCCAATATGCGATCCTATCCGAAAGGAACTCGAAGGTCCCATCAAGGATAGAGCCGCATATTGAAGACGCTTTTGTAAGGTGGATATCATAACATCGTACCATTACCTAATGGATGGGGGTACATACAAAAGGCATACAAATACCACATGAATACAATAACATCATACATAAGAGCAACATCCGACTACAGATGAAACACAAATAGAAACTCAAATGACATCCACCCTGCTAGCACAGGTTGGCGACCAGAAACCTATCCCCTGAACGGAGAAGAAGCAGAAGAAGAACTCCAAAACAAGCAAACATCGCTCTCACGTCATGATCATCGCATTACCTGTACCTGCAACTGGTGTTGTAGTAACCTGTGAGCCACGAGGACTCAGCAATCCCACTACCATGGGTGTCAAGACTAGCAAAGCTTAATGGGTATGGAAAGGATAAGCGGTGAGGTTGCAGCAAGCGACTAAGCATTTGTATGGTGGCTAACTTACGATACAAGAATAAGATGAAAATCTACGCAAACGGTCGCAAACTAGTAATGATTAAGAAGTGATCCTGAACTACTTACGTTCAAACATAACCCAATCATGTTCTCTTCTCGAACTCACCCGAAAAGAGACCATCACGGTTACACACGCGATTGGTGTATTTCAATTCGAATCTGGTGTCAAGTTCTCTACAACCGGATATTAAAAACTCCTATTTGCCACATAACCGCGGGCACGACTCTCAAAAGTTTAAACCTTGCAGGGGTGTCCCAACTTAGCCCATGACACCACACGATCCGCGGAGGAATCCTCCATCTCGGGACCCTCCGATCAGACTCGGACATTTCGACAATGGTAAAACAAGTCTAGCAAGACAACCCGGTGCATCGATACCCCGATAGGAGCCGCACGTATCTCGATCTCAGAACAACACCTTCTATGCTAAGTGGACGATAGCCAAAATACCTCGAGTTGCCCCGAGGTGGCATCGCCGACTGCTAGGTAGGTGAACCAACACTCATGAGGAGCACTGACTCGGAGGGTTGATTAAGAGACCTCGGGGGCCGGCAGGTCCCTATGCAAGTTTTTAGTGGTTATTAGGCAAATGGTAAAACCAATGTTGGGCCTTGCTGGAAGAGTTTTATTCAAAGCGAACTGTCAAGAGGGGCCCATAAACCCTCATCGTGTTAGGGACGCAAAATCAAGGAACATAACACCGGTATGATGGAAACTAAGGTGACAAGAGTGGAACAGAACACCAGGCATAAGGCCGAGCCTTCCATCCTTTACCAAGTATATAGATGCATGAATTAAATAAGATATCTTGTGATATCCCAAGATATCCATGTTCCACATGGAACAACCTGCAACTGCACCTGCAACTAGCAACACTATAAGAGGGGCTGAGCAAAGCGGTAACATAGCCAAACGATGGTTTGCTGGGATGGTGACAAAGGTTAGAGGCTGTTTCATGGCAATTTGGGAGGCTTGATAAACAAGTGGTAGGAAGCGCGACATAGTGGTAGCATCAAGACAACTAGCATAGCAAAGATAGTAGTGAGATCCAAGGTGACGGTCATCAATGCAAATATGACATGATTATGCTCCTAAAACATGTTGACATGATGCTAAAACATCACACATAAAGATATAATAAGACAAAAAAGCAAGTTATAACAGTTTTTAGCAGAATATATCATTTAGCACTCCTGCAATAGTGATTACATTAACTATATGCACTCAAACAAGCATGAAACTATAACCACCATGTAGAGCATCAAGAGATGAACATTCTGACATATCATGCATGCAAAACGGAGCAACATGGACAAAATTATGATATGATGAAGATGCACACATAATGTTTGGAAACTGGGACTTGGAGAAAAAGACAACCTCTCGGGAAAACGGGACGGAGACGTGCGGGGACGGAGCGTTCGGGACGGCGCTGGCGCCGTTTGGTTCGGGGGTCGAGGCGATCCGGGACAGGGTCGTCCTGGCCGTGGGCAGAGGAGGCCATGGCCGCGACTGCTTGGCGCAGGGGCGGCGACGACGTCGGGAAAGGCGCGGGCCGACCGGATCTAGCAGCGGGGGCGCCGGATCTGTCGGTTCCCGGGGTTGTCGGGGCACCGGTGCGGTGGAGCTCGAAGTTGGGCGGCGAGGAGGCGGCGGTCGGCGACCTGGCTCGGGGCGGCGGAGAGACGGGATAGGGAGGAGCTCAGGGCGGAGCTCCAGCGAGTGGGCGCAGGTGGCGGCAGTCGGGCGGCGGTGCAGCTGCGGGACGGCTCGGGCCCTCACGCGGGGAGGCGCTTGGGCGAGCAGCGGCTGCGAGGGAGATCGGGATCGAGCGCGGGGATCCTGGCGAGCGGGTGCGCTCGGGCTCGCGGTGTGACCAGATGGGCCCGGCGGGCCGCACGCGAGCTTGGGAGGGCCTGCGGTGGTGGGAGGAGCTGGGGAGGCGACGTGGCGCATTGTGATTGGCTGCGGGCGGCGGTGGGCATGTTCGGCAGCTGGGCGGACGTGTCCGACTGCATGAGGAGGAGGGGAGCTAGGGTTTGCCCGGAAAATTAGGAGGGGGAGGCTTATTTATAGGTAGAGGGAGCTAGGAGAGGGCTATGGAAGTGCCGTTCTCGCCCACACGATCGTGATCCAACGGCGAATAGCATGGAGGGGGTTTAGATGGGCTAGTGGGTTGTTGTGGAGGGGTGTTGGGCTGCAAAGAGAGAGGGGTCCGGCAGTTAACGCGGTTAACCGTTGGGGCATGAAATGACCTCTAAATGGAACACAATTTGACAGGTGGTCTACCGGTGATGTACCCAGACCACTCGTCAAGTCTCGGCCCATTTCGAGAATGTTTTTTCCCGCTCACGAAACAAGATCTGGGAGGTGCGGCAGGCGCGTGCGAGTGTGGTTGGGCTCAGAATGGACAACAGAGAGAACTGGGAGACCCGAATGGATGCAAGTTTTAAAAGATATGCAAATGAAATGCACATGATGACATGACAAAGTGCAACACGTAAGCGAATGACATGGCAACGACGATGAATAAACTGGATGACATTTGGCTCATCGGTCTCGGGGCATTACAACTCTCCTCCACTAACAAAAGATTTCGTCCTGAGATCTTAGGAACGAGACGGAATAAAAAGAGGATGAGGTGAAGTAAGAATGCAAGAGAGAATATGAACAAAGTTGAGAGCAGTTCATAGAAAAGAGGAACAACGAATATGACGAGAATCAAAAGTTTAAGGAATAAGATAGACTCTGAAACCACTCCAGTTAGAACAAGGTAGAAAAAAGAATAAGAATGAAAGAATTTTGACATCACTCCGGCTGAAAACGGACGGAATAGAACATGAACTTCACAAGATGGGATGACACTTGACGAGATGAACAACGCAATGCCTCCGGAAGAATTGAAATAGTGAAATGAAAAGAACGGATAAGAGAAGAACAACTTCCACCATGAATGAATTGGTAGCATCCTTAGAAGGAAGGATTGGACGGAGTTGTTGAGAACAACAACAACAAAAGACTTATGGAAAAACATCTCAAAACTTGAGGTGAAATGATGCCACAACCGAATGCCTGAATAGCTGAGGAGAACGAAGAAATGCAAAACTCCACTTCAAAAAAATACAGAGAATTAATTGCACTTCAAGGCGCAAGAAGAAAAGATACTTGAGCTGATCCACAAGAATTTTGATGAATACTTGAAGAATGAATTAAATCCTTAACCAACCATCGTGAAGAACTCCGGTAACAAAAGGCTGATGAGACATAAATGAAGGATTAAAAGAATAATATTAAAGCCTTGCAGTGATTTAGATGGAGGTTCCGACGAGATGGCTGAGGAAACTTTGAACTCCGAGGAAGAAAAGATGAACAACTTAGAACCGAGAAATTATTCATCATGAACAATCCCCGAACGAAGGAATTACTTGATCATGATGAAATAAGAATAAGAATTACATTATGCTTATCCTCCTCAAATTAAATTGATGACAAACGGATTTGACATGCAACTTATTCCTCTTGAAAAGGATTGAGGAGTGACATAGCGCACACTTGAGAAGGTCTTCAACGAGTGATAACCCACAAGTGTAGGGGATCGCAACAGTTTTCGAGGGTAGAGTATTCAACCCAAATTTATAGATTCGACCCAAGAGGAGCCAAAGAATATTGGAAGGTATTAGCAGCTGAGTTGTCAATTCAACCACACCTGGAGATTAATTATCTACAGCAAAGTGATCAGTAGCATAGTAGTATGATAGTTTTGATGATAGCAACAGTAGCAACGGTAACGGTAATAGTGATAGCAGGGATATTGTAGTAGTAAGGATAGCAGTGGAAATAGTAACTTAGTAAGAACAATATAAGATAAATTCGTAGGCATTGGATCGGTGACTCGTTGGATGATATTCATCATGAGACAGTTATAACCTAGGGCGATACAACACTAGTTCCAGTTCATAAATATAATGTAGGCATGTATTCCGTAAATAGTCATACGTGCTTATGGAAAGAACTTGCATGCCATCTTATGTCCTACCCTCCCATGGCAGCGAGGTCCTATTGGAAACTAAGGGATATTAAGGCCTCCTTTTAGTAGAGAACCGGAACAAAGCATTAACACACGATTAATACATTAACTCCTCAAACTACGGTCATCACCGGGAGTGGTCCAGACTATTGTCACTACGTGGTTGCCGGATTATAACACGTAGTAGGTGACTATAACTTGCAAGATCGGATCTAGAACATGGATATAAAGGTGATAACATAAACGGTTCAGATATGAAATCATGGCATCCGGGCCCAAAAGTGACAAGCATTAAGCACGGCAAAGTCATAGCAACATCAATCTCAGAACATAGTGGATACTAGGGATGAGGCCCTAACAAAACTAACTCGATTACATGATGAATATCATCCAACTCCTCACCGACCAGCGAGCCTACGAAGGAATTACTCACTCCCTGTGGGGAGCATCATAGAATTGGCGATGGAGATGTGTTGGTGATGACGAAGATCGAAGATACCCCTCTCCAGAGACCCAAACAGACTCCAGATCTGGCCTCCCGATGAAGAATAGGAGATGGTGGCAGCTCTGTCTCATGAAATGCGATAATTCTTTCTCCCCAATTTTTTTCTGAAATAATGTTATTTTATAGCGTCGGTTTCAAGGTCAGCGGGGCCACCAGGTGAGCAGCACCCACCTGGGCATGCCTGGGGGGGAGGGGGTGTGGCAGGCGCGCCCTGGTGGGTTGTGCCCACCCAGGTGCCCCCCTCTGGTACCCCTTGGCTCTAGAATTCTCTTTATTGATAGAAAAAAATCCTCGCAAAGTTTCGTTCCATTCTGAGAACTTTTATTTCTGCACAAAAGCAACACCATGGTAGTTCAGCTGAAAACAACGTCAGTCTGGGGTTAGTTTCATTCAAATCATGCAAATTAGAGTCCAAAACAAGAGGAAAAGCATTAGGAAATGTAGATACGTTGGATACGTATCAACTCCCCCAAGCTTAAACCGTTGCTTGTCCTCAAGCAATTCAGTTAATAAACTGAAAGTGAAAAAGAAAATTTTTTACGAACTCTTTTACTCTTGTTTCATAAATAAACTTAAACATCACCGAGGTTTTCAGCAAGGATTATTACTAACCATCTTGACGATAACTCTTAAAAATTATATTAACTCATATCAATGACATAATGAACTAGAGAGCAATAATAAGATATCTTAAATATCAACATGTTGTCAAAACAACCATGATATAATATGACAATAGTGGTATCTTTCTAGCCCTTTCTGAGACCGCAATACATAAATGCAGAGCACCCCCAAAGTTCAAGCAGCGGCTAAATAGTGTAATTCATGGTAGAAAAGATCTAGTCATGATGCACCCATCATTAGCTACACACAATGCATCAGCATGACAGCAGTGCTCTCAGGTTCTGGCGCTTATTTGAGAAGGTGATGACACAACATGAGAGTAAATAGATAGTCCCTTCGCAGAGGGAAGCAGTGATTTGCAGAGGTGCTAGAGCTCAAGTTTATAAAACAGAGGTAAATGATATTTTGAGACATGCACCCTTCTCATTCACTTCACGACTATCAGTTATCAATATGTTCCATGCTAAACACGCTAGTGGCGGTTCCCAAGCAAAAATGTAAAGGTTATGACTTCGTTGGGAGTTTTTGTTTGATTATTTGTAAGCTCTTTTCTTTTTGCAGTTTGGGATTGGGCATCCCTATTACCGCCCTTTTCTCGTGCGGTGGTGAGTGAATAAACACTCGACCTGAGAATAACCCGCTTAGCATGGAAAATACCAACTACCTCCTATCGTTCCATGAATGATCCAGGCACACAAAAAGGATATTTATTTGAAGTTTTTAGAGTTGGCACATGAAAATTTACTTAGGACTGCAGGGTAATACCGCATATAGCTAGGTATGGTGGACTCATCTGGAATAACTTGGGTTTCAGATTTTTGGATGTACAAGCAGAGTTCCCACTTAGTACATGCGAAGGCTAGCAAATAGGTTGAGAAGCGGCCAGCTAGAGAGCAACAACGGTCATGAACATGCATTATGCATAAGTAACATTGGATACTAGCATGAATAGGGTATGAACACCATGAACGTAAATATCATAGAGGCTATGCTGGTTTTGATTCAACTACATGCATGAACATGTGCCAAGTCAAGCCACTTGAACATTCAGAGGAGGATACCATATCATAATACTACATCACAATTATTTTACCACAATGTTGATATCCAAGATAAGTCATTATTCAGTCCTAGCTACTTATGCATGGCATGAGAAACTATAATCTCTAATTGTCATTGCAAACATGTTTGATCATAATAGGCTAAATCATGGATACTAGGTTAAACATATTTACAAAAACAGAACAAGTCAAGTTCATACCCGTTTCTCTCTATCACGGCCAGTTCATCTAATATCGTCATTATTGCCTTTCACTTGCACGACCGAACGATTTGAAATAATAATAGTACAAGAGTGCCGTGGACTAAGCTGGAATCTGCAAACATTTTATTCAAGAGGAGAAGATAAGGTAATATGGGCTCTTTGTTAGATCAACAATGCAAATGGGAGCCACTCAACATTTTCATCGTGGTCTTCTCCTCGGTATGACTCGAATAAAAAGAACAGACATTCAGAGAAACACACTGAAATATTTTTGGACTTTTTGGCATTTTTGAAAGGAAGCAAATGAAAAGAGAAAAGCAAAAACGAGAAAAACTATTTACACGGGGAAGCTCCAAACAAGTAAAAGAAGAACAAGGAAATCTTTTTGGGTTTTCTTTTTAGTACTACAACAATTTAAACTAGGAAGGAAATTCAAAAAGAAGCAAGAAACATATTTTTGGGATTTTCTCACAGTTTTTCAAACACACAAGAAGAAAGCGAGAAAATAATTTAAGCATGGATGATACAATGAAAAAGTGTGGACACCGACAACTGGAATGGAATGTGTGAACATGAATGTAATATCGGTGAGAAACACGTACTCCCCCAAGCTTAGGCTTTTGGCCTAACTTGGTAAGACAGTAGCCTGGATGGTAGTCGGCGTGGTAGCTCATGGAGGCTCTCGGTGCTGATGCCTCGGCCTGCCGTGCTGCCTCCACTGCTGCATTGTGAGCTTGAGCCTCGCTCTCAAGAACAAAATGTCTTCCTTTGCTACGATAGTCAAAAAGAGCCGGCGCTGGCAAATATGTGCGCACAACAGACGTTTAGTTAAACAACAAATTGTAAGTGAAGTTATGAATTTTTCCTTTGAGGATCTTATGGCTTTTAAAGCATCAAAGTCTAAATACTATGTGGGTAGGAAAGGGTCAAAGGGCAAAGGTGAAACACCCAGCCCTCGTGGTAAACGCGTGGCATAAATTCCACCATAGAAATAGCCACGGTTAGCGTTATGCTGTAGTCTGCGTGCAACAATTGCTCCAAGGTTTTAACTTTTATCACCGTATAGAGCGGTGTGAATGAGGCTCATATCGGGATCACAAAGTGTACTACAATCTTGTTTGCCTACAATACATTTTCCATTAAATAATGCAAAGTACTGAATTGCAGGAAAATGCATGTTCTTTATTCTACCTTGCATCACTCCCCTAGTTTCACCAAAACAAAGACTAGTCAAGAATATTTCAAACTCAGACCTAGGTGGCAAATCGAGCAAACCCCAGAATGGGATTTTGCAGAGGTGAGCAAACCTTTCTAGAGAAATGGTAAATGGATTTTCATACAATTTAAATGACACCCTAGACTCACGGGGAAAGAATTTAAATTCTTTGACAAATGATTCAGTGAGGATGAGGTTTTGGACGCACTTATCTGCAATGTAGGGACCGAGGTGGGCATTGCGAACATATTGCTCAAATTCCTACTTAATACCCACACTCATATAATCGTCGCACGACTATAAGCATGTTTTGGTGGTGGCACTTTGAACGGAACTTTCACTTGGTTCAACATAGGACCGACGAGCGGAGCTGCTGCAAGAAGATGCCTCCGAGGATCTCCTCCTCGAAGAACTCCTTCCAAAGAAGTTCATAATGTTCGCGTACAATTTTCTGAAAATTTTTGGTCACGAAAAATTTATTAACAAAACTTCACAAGAATGATAGCAACTACTCATAGGGATGTATAAAGGCCATAGCAAGCATTCAAACTACTTAGAACTCTAAGAATTCAACATGCAAGCTCATTTACAGCAGCACCAAGAGTAGCTAATTATTCTAAATCGAAACCACTAAAACAAAAACTAATTGGACACATGGAGGAGTCAGATACCAAGCAACAAATCCCTAAAACAATTTCGGAAACGGAGCTTCGAGCAAAGTGATCGAAATCTGCAGTTTCGGGAGCAAGAACACGAGAGAGAGAGAGAGAGAGAGAGAGAGAGAGAGAGAGAGAGAGAGAGAGAGAGAGATTCATTTTTTTGGGTGAATGGAGCGATGTGGGAAGAAGTAATTGAGGGGGCCCATGTGGGGACCACAACCCACCAGGGCGCGCCTGGGGGTCCTGGCGCGCCCAGGTCGTTGTGCCCACCTGGTGCACTCCCTCTGATGTTATTTGCACCAGAAATTTAGAAATATTAAGAAAAAATAGTATCAGATTTCCAGAGCATTCTGAGAACTTTTATTTTTGGGTCATTTTTTATTGCACAGAAAACTCAAAAAACAAACAAAGCATGGCATTTTATTTTATTTAACTAAGAAAAACAGAAAACAAAAGGTAGGGACAGAACGTAGTGCTTACTAAATTCATCAACTTCATAGCTCTAAAAAATGATCCATTAATAAGGTTGATCAAGTCTTATTAACAACCACTTTCGATTAGCATGAAACCGAAGAACTTTCGTAAATCACTAAATTACCTGAATGGGGATATGAATGTCCCCAACAATAAGCATTTCATATTTCTTTTTAGCAGTAGGTAGAGGTAGTTGAAAACTTCCAATAGTGATTGTTGGAGATTTTTCAATAACATTAATACCATTCACTCGGAATTGTATCTTCGGAAAGTGCATCGTATGCTCATTACCATTGATATGAAAAGTGACCTTGCTTTTATTGCACAGTAACAGCCCCTGCAGTATTCAAGAAGGGTCTACCAAGGATAATCGACATGTTGTCGTCCTCGGGCATCTCAAGTATAACAAAGTCAGTCAAAATAGTAACATTAGCAACAACAACGGGCACATCCTCACAAATATCGATAGGTATGGTAGTTGATTTGTCAACCATTTGCAAAGATATTTCAGCAGGTGTGAGTTTATTCAAATCAAGTCTTTTATATCAAGAGAAAGGCATAACACTAACATCGGCTCCCAAATCACATAAAGCAGTTTTCACATAATTTCTTTTGATGGAGCAAGGTATAGTTGGTATTCCTGGATCTCCAAGTTTTTGGGTACTCCATCTTTAAAAGTATAATTAGCAAGCATAGTGGAGATTTCAGCTTCTGGTATTTTTCTCTTATTAGTGATGATGTCTTTCATATACTTTGCATAAGGAGGCATTTTCAAGATGTCAATTAAGCGAGTTCGCCGAAAGATTGGCCTCAACATTTCAGCAAAGCGTTCAAATTCTTCATCATCATCTTTCTTTTTAGTTGACTTAGGTTGAAAGGGCATAGGCTTTTGAACCCATGTTCTCTTTCCTTACTGTGTTTTCTAGCAACAAACTCTCTTTTATCATACCTTTTATTCTTAGGTTGTGGGTTATCAAGATCAACAACTGGTTCTATCTCAACATCATTATCTGGTTCTTTATCATTTGGTTGAGTGCCTTCATGAACTTCATCATTATCTTTTTCAGTATCAGAAGGTGAGTGTTCATTACCAGATTGAATTTCACCATCAGAAATAGATACTTCATTATCATTATCAGGAGGGTTTTCTATTTCAGGTTCACTAGAGGATGCAAAGTCTTATGTTCTTCTTGTGTAGTGGTGTTGTTTCTTTGCGAATCCTGTTCAATTCTCTTTGGGTGTCCCTCAGGATAAAGTGGTTCCTGAGTCATTTTACCTCCTCTAGTTGCTACTCTAACAACAAAGTCACTTATATTATTGTTCATTTCATCAAGTAACTCTCTTTGAGATTTAGCAACTTGTTCTAATTGAGTTTGAACCATAGAAGCATGCTTTCCTACACCTCTAACATCATTTGAGATTCTAAATAACAAGTCACTTAAGCGAGCAATCATATCAGAGTTGTATTTCAGTTGTTTCATAACATTTGCATTGAAGTGATCTTGCTTTGTAATGTAATTATCAAACTCATAAAGGCATTGACTAGGATGTTTGTTACGAGGATCATCACTATCATTGAATTTCATTAAAGATTTTACCTCTACAACCTTAGGTGGTGGTGGTGCTTCAAGCCCATGTATTTCCTGAATAGGTGGTACGTGTTTAACATCCTCGACCTTAATACCTTTTTCCTTCATAGATTTTTTTGCCTCTTGCATATCTTCAGGACTGAGATATAAGATACCCCTCTTCTATGGAGTGGGTTTAATAGGTGTTTCAGGAGGAGTCCAATCATCATAATTTTATAATATGTTATTCAACAATTCTTCAGCTTGCCCAATAGTCCGTTCCCTGAAAACACAACCAGCACAACTATCTAGGAAGTCCCTAGAAGCATCGGTTAGTCCATTATAGAAGATATCAAGTATTTTATTTTTCTTAAGAGGATGATCAGGCAAAGCATTAAGCAATTGGAGAAGCCTCCCCCAAGCTTGTGGGAGACTCTCTTCTTAAATTTGCACAAAGTTAAATATTTCCTACAAGGCAGCTTGTTTCTTATGAGCAGGGAAATACTTTTCAAAGAGGTAATAAATCATATCCTGGGGACTACGCACACAACCAGGAGCAATAGTATTGTACCAAGCTTTAGCATCACCCTTTAATGAGAACGGAAATAACTTGAGAATATAGTAATAGCAAATCTTCTTATCATGAGCAAAAAGGGTATCTATATCATTCAACTTAGTAAGATGTGCCACAACAGTTTCAGTTTCATAACCATGGAAAGGATCAGATTCAACCAAAGTAATTAACTCTAGGTCGACAGAGAATTCATAATCCTTATGATCAATAACAATAGGTGAAGTAGCAAACTCAGGATCACATTTCATTTTAGCGTTCAAAGATCTTTCTTTATACTTGCATAATAATTTCTCTTGATCATCTTTATCCTTACAAGCAAGAACATCTCTAGTTGCCTCCTCACTCATAGTATAACCTTCCGGTACCTTTGGAGATTCATATCTAGGAGGACTAGTTCTAGTAGGTGTTTCAAGATTTTCAGTTTCAAGTTCATCATCAGATTCAACAATATCATGTTGTCTTACTCTAGCAGTTTGTTCATCAAGAAATTCACCTAGTGGCACATCATCATCAAGCAAGGTACTAGCATCATCATGAGTAGCATTCATAGCAGAAGTAGCATCATCAATAACTTGCAAAATATTAGAATTAATAGCATGTTGTGGTGTTGCAAGTTTACTTATAACAGAAGGTGAATCTAAAGCAGAACTAGATGGCAGTTCCTTACCTCCCCTCGTCTTTGAGGGAAAAAATCTTAGTTTTAGCATCCTCGTCTTTGGTATAATATGATAATAAAACCAAGTGACTCAACAAATATAGCTATGCTCCTCGGCAACGGCGCCAGAAAAAGGTCTTGATAACCCACAAGTATAGGGGATCGCAACAGTTTTCGAGGGTAGAGTATTCAACACAAATTTATAGATTCGACCCAAGGGGAGCCAAAGAATATTTGAAGGTATTAGCAGCTGAGTTCTCAATTCACCACACCTGGAGATTATTTATCTGCAACATAGTGATCAGTTTCACAGTAGTATGATAGTTTTGATGATAGCAACAGTAGCAATGGTAACGGTAACAGTGATAGCAGTGATATTGTAGTAGTAACGATAGGAGTAGCAGTAGTAACCCCTTGGCTCCGGAAATTCTCTTTATTGATATAAAAAATCCTCGCAAAGTTTCGTTCCATTCCGAGAACTTTTATTTCTGCACAAAAACAACACCATGGTAGTTCTGCTACAAACAATATCAGTCCGGGGTTAGTTTCATTCAAATCATGCAAATTAGAGTCCAAAACAAGAGGAAAATCGTTAGGAAAAGTAGATACGTTGGAGACGTATCAACGAGCCACCTGTAGGATTGGACAGAACAAATGATACAATAACAAGGAAAAGGAATCTTGAACGAACCACCATAATATTTGAAAATGAATTAAGAAAGAGAAGGAATCGCCGGAAAGAATTAGAATACGAATGAAGCCACTTGAGGGGATCTAGATATAAGATAATGAAGAGATCACAAACTGATTAAAGAATACTTGATCGAAGCACCGGAATAATATGGAGATGAACGCAGAGGCATCAATTCCGAATAATAGGAGGATGAAGCTGAAAACTCAGAACGAAGAAACCTTCTGGAATCATGGGCTCCGGATGATCTTGAAAGGAAAGCAACTTCTGAAATGCTTCAGATGGTTATGAAAGAATTCTTGATGATCGAAACAATTTGAGAGGATGGCATCAAGCTTGAACAATGAATCTTCAAGAGAACGGGCAAGATTTAAGAGAAAATCTTCCTCGGTCTTCAAATGTAGAGAATGACAACGAGAAACACCACCAAAATTTTGAAGACACTCCAGAAGAATGAAAAGAGGAAAGGTTGAACCAAAGTTAAAAAAAATTTGAAAGCGATCTTGGAGAAGGCATAAGACTGATGGAAATCCATTCTTACGTGAAAATTCAAAAATAATTTGAGAATAGCTCTGAAAAAATTAGAAGAGTCAGGTAAGATCCTGGGAAAAGACCTGTGGGTTAGGGCCCACTCAAAAGAAAACACCGTTGGAACACTTGAGGAAGAGATGTTGCACCAGAACGATTGAAAGACTTGAATGAGGTGACAACCTCGAATTAATTGGAACACAGACGAATCTCCTGAAAGGTCTTCCACACTCCGAAAAGATTAAATGGCGTGAGGCGAACGAGCAAGGGGAAAACATTTGAGCCAAGGAAAAGAATATGATCAACCCGAAAAACTTGAGTTGAGTCCACCGGAAAAGAAAACAAGACGAACAATGATGAACTTGACGAGAATTCACTGGTTGAGACAATTGAGGAAATACTGAAGAGGCTTCGCAATAATAAAATTGATGCTCGAATAGAGACTCAGACTCTAGGAAGAAAAGGGGTGGGAGGGCGGGAAAAAACAAAGGCAACTTGGAACGGGGTACCGAGGAATAACTTGAAGAAAAAGCACTGGTTGAAATAATTGGGGAAATAATGTAAAGACTTCACACGAGTAGGATGGACACTCGATTAAGGACTTCGACTCAGAGAAGAAAAAAAGGAGTGGGCGGGTGGGAAAAAGAAGACAACTTCGGACGGGGAAACAACTTCATTGAGAAAGAACTGAGGATTGATCTTGCGAAAAGACTACGAGGGTCGAATGACACAAAGAGAAGTGCGTCGAATGAAGAGAGCTGACATCACAATGATCGGAAAACTAACTACGTGATCCTAGAAAAATTGAAGGGAAAGAGGAGTAAGTTAAAACACCTACATCAAGATTCCTCACCAGAGCAATGAAGGGACTAAGGAGTAAAAAGAATTCCTACTCTCCGATATAACTAGACTCTGAAAAAGTTTTCTTCTAGAATCGACAACGGCCAAACTATGATCAATCAAGGGGGCGGGCTCCTATGGTCGGTCGCGGCTCTGATACCAACTTGTCATGCCCAATATGCGATCTTATCCGGGAGGAACTCGAAGGTCCCACCAATGATAGAGCCGCATATTGAATTTGCTTTTGCAAGGTGGATATCATTACATTGTACCATTACCTAATATATGGGGTACATACAATGCCACATGAATACAACAACATCATACATAAGAGCAACATCCGGCTACGGCTGAAACACAAACAGAAACTCAAACGACATCCACCCTGCTAGCCCAGGATGCCGACCAGAAACCTATCCCCTAAACGGAGAAGAAGCATAAGAATAACTCCAGAATAAGCAAACATCGCTCTCACGTCATGATCATCGCATTACCTTTACTTGCAGCTGATGTTGTAGTAATCTGTGAGCCACAAGGACTCAACAATCCCATTACCATGGGTGTCAAGACTAGCAAAGCTAAATGGGTATGGAAAGGATAAGTGGTGAGGTTGCAGCAAGCAACTAAGCATTTGTATGGTGGCTAACTTACGAGTACAAGAATAAGATGAGAACCTACGCAAACGGTCGCAAACTAGTAATGATCAAGAAGTGATCCTGAACTACTTACGTTCAAACATAACCCCACCGTGTTCTCTTATCGAACTCACCCAAAAAGAGACCATTACGGTTACATACATGGTTGGTGTATTTTAATTCTGGTGTCAAGTTCTCTACAACCGGATATTAAAAACGCCCATCTGCCACATAACCGCGGGCACGACTCTCGAAAGTTTGAACCCTGCAGGGGTGTCCCAACTTAGCCCATGACAAGCTCACGATCCACGGAGACAATCCTCCATCTCGGTACCCTCCGATCAGACTCGGAATCCCAGTGCACAAGACATTTCTGCAATGGTAAAACAAGTCCAGCAAGACCACCCGGTGCATCGATACCCCGATAGGAGCCACGCGTATCTCATTCTCGGGACAACATCGTCTATGCTAAGTGGATGATAGACAAAATACCTCGAGTTGCCCTGAGGTGGCACCGCCGACTACTAGGTAGGTGGACCAACACTCATGAGGAGCACTGGCCCGAGGGGGGGGGCGGGGGGTGGGGGTTGATTAAGAGACCTCGGGGGCCGGCAGGTCCCTATGCAAGTTTTTAGTTGTTATTAGGCAAATGGTAAAACCAATGTTGGGCCTTGCTGGAAGAGTTTTATTCAAAGAGAACTGTCAAGAGGGGCCCATAAACCCTCATCGTGTTAGGAGGCAAAATCAAGGAACATAACACCGGTATGACGGAAACTAAGGCGGCAAGAGAGGAACAAAACACTAGGCATAAGGCCGAGCCTTCCACCCTTTACCAAGTATATAGATGCATTAATTACATAAGATATATTATGATATCCCAAGATATCCATGTTCCAACATGGAACAACCTGAAACTGCACCTGCAACTAGCAACGCTATAAGAGGGGCTGAGCAAAGCGGCAACATAGCCAAACAATGGTTTGCTGGGATGGTGGCAAAGGTTAGAGGCTGTTTCATGGCAATTTGGGAGGCTTGATAAACAAGCGGTAGGAAGCGCGACATAGCGATAGCATCGAGACAACTAGAATAGCAAAGATAGTAGTGAGATCCAAGGTGATAGTCATCTTGCCTGAAATCCCGCTAAGAAGAAGAACGAGTCCATGAAGAAGACGAATGAGCGTCGACGAACCAAGCGTAGTCGAAGGAGTCCTCACAATCGCAGCGAAACATGAACTATCGAGAAGAAGCACAACCAGAAAGAAGAATACACCATGGTAAACACACAACACATAAACATGGCATGATGCTCAACCAAGTATGATGCATGACAAGGCTACATGATGCTACACATGGCAAGAGATGATGCATACAAGAGCATCACATCAAATCAAGTTTAAATGACATGGGGAACAATATATAACAATTCCGGTAAGTCCTCATATGCAAATTTTGAAGTTGGTCCAGATCTGAATAACACATTATGTTGAAGTTGTTAAACAATAAGTTAAAGTGCACCAAGATGATCTACACGTCTTTCTAGTCAAGTTACATGTAAAGTTCATAAAGATATGAGAAACTCAAGTTAAACATGGCATTGATGCAAAAGCAAGAAAAGCACAATCACAAACACTCCAACTCAAGGATGCAACAACATAATATGAAACTACATGCAATTCTAAGCAAGTTTCATGTAGGACATGATCAAAATGAAGCAACGGTTCAACACATACACATGAAACAAGCTTAAACAACAATCTACCCAAAACGACAAGTAGGCACTTTGCATTCATCAAAACAACATGCTACAGGAAACATATGAACACAAACTTGATATGCACCCAATTTAAAGACAACATTCTTCAAGTATCATTAAGGTTCAGGTTCATAGGCATCAATATTAATCCAAGATGATCAAGGCAAAAAGCAACTTGATAACACAGATTATGACTTAGTGCAAAACAAGGCATATGCATGAACAGAGTTAATATGATGACATGTTGGAGGCATGAAACAAGTATGCTATAGTGCATAAACATGACATCAAAAGGCATAGAAGGCTAGTACATATCATGGATCTCAAATCAAACAACATGGCATATATATACGAGCAACATGTTCATGGGAATCATCAAGACAAGATGCCAACATGAAATAGTAGATTCTCAGACTTTTGAGGAAATATGGGGATGCGAAACAATAACATTATGATGCTGATTTTGAAGGCACACCATAGCAAGCATAGCAATTTTAATAATTATGCAAAATACTTGGGCATGTATTAGACATGATATACTTGAATTTACTCCATGGGCACAAGTCCATGTGATGCATAGATTAATTACAATAAGCTTTGCAAAATGGAACATGCTGTTAACAGGTTGACAAATTTAGCGTGATGCCACCTTGAGAGCAAGAAAGAGACAAGCTACAACAAGTTTATATGGGAACCAAGGGCATGTCATCAAAGTAAACATGACAAAAAGTAAATAACATCAAGGCATTATATGCATATGGCTCATGGATTAGTGGGAACCATCAAGACAAGTTTGAAAAGAATGTTATAAAAATTTCAGCAAGTGTAAAATAGCAACATCACCCTAGCATGTTTGCAAGCTTGGAACAGAGGCCATATTAAATGCAACATTATCAACCATGGCATGTGGACAAAGTACTCATATCATAATTCAATTCAAGTAATTGGAGCATCTCCAAAAGAAGCATAGATTATATTAATATCAAGCTCATAGCATGGCATCATGAAGTTAACACAAAACTGGAACATCATTTTGGCAAGTTCATAGCAATGAAATCATATGCTACAGGACATTTATATGACATCAAATGGCATGGAATGATAGATCATAACATTGACATCAAAACATGTCAACTATGCATCTCCATATTGTGCATGGATTTTATGGTAGCATCAAGCAAACATAGTAACATGATATAACATATTCAGGCTTAGCAGAACATTAACAACAAGTAGCCCACTTCACAAGCTTGATGCACTCACCACAGGGCTTATCATGAATGTGAATTATACCAATGCAAAGATGACATGATCATGCTCCTAAACATGTTGACATGATGCTCAAAATAAAAACAAACATAAAGATATAAAGAAGACAAAAGGGCAAGTTATAACAGTTTTTAGCAGAATATATCACTTAGCACTCTTGCAACAGTGATTACAGTAACTGGATGCACTCAAACAAGCATGGAACAACAACCACCATGTAGAGCATCAAGAGATGAACATATTGACATATCATGCACGAAAACGAAGCAACATGGACAAAGTTATGATATGATAAAGATGCACACATAATGTTTGAAAACTAGGACTGAGAAAAAGACGACCTCTCGAGAAAACAGGACGGAGACGTGCGGGGACGGAGCGGTTCGGGATGGTGTTGGCGCCATTTGATTCGGGGGTCGAGGCGATCCAGGACGGGGTCATCCTGGCGGCGGGTAAAGGAGGCCATGGCCGCGACAGCTTGGCGCAGGGGCGGCGACGGCGTCGGGGAAGGCCCGGGCCAACCGGATCTGGCCGCGGGGGCGCCAGATCCGTCGGTTCCCGAGGTCATTGGGGCACCGGCGCGGCGGAGCTCGGAGCTAGGCGGCGAGGAGGCAGCGGTCGGCGGCCTAGTGCGGGGCGGCGGAGAGACGGGATCGAAAGGAGCTCGGGCGGAGCTACGACAAGTGGGCGCGGGCGGTGGCGGTCGAGCGGCGGCGTGACTGCGGGATGGCTCGGGCCCTCGCGCGGGGAGGTGCTCGGGCGAGCGGCAGCGGGGGAGATCAGGATCGGGCGCGGGGATCCCAGTGAGCTAGCGCGCTCAGGCTCGCACGGGCTGGCGGCGCGACCAGATGGGCTCGGTGGGCCGCGCGTAGGCTCGGGCGGTCCTGCGGCGGTGGGAGGAGCTGGGCAGGCGACGTGGCACACTGTGATTGGCTGCGGGCGGCGGTGGACATGTCCGGCGGCGGGGCGAACGTGTCCGGTGGCGCGAGGAGGAGGGGAGCTAGGGTTTGCCCGAAAAATTAGGAGGGGAGGCTTATTTGCGCGAGGAAAGGGCTATGGAGGTGCCGTTTTCGCCCACACGATCGTGATTCAACAGCGAATAGCATGGCAGGGGTTTAGATGGGCTAGTGGGCTGTTGTGGAGGGGTGTTGGCCTGCAAAGAGAGAGGGGTCCGACGGTTAACGCTGTTAACCGTTGGGGCATCAAACGACCTCCAAATGGAACAAAATTTGGCATGTGGTCTACCAGTGATGTACCAAGACCACTCATCAACTCTCGTCCCATTCCGAGAACATTTTTCTCCTACTCACGAAACAAGATCTGGGAGGTGTGGGGGGCGCATGCGAGTGTGGTTGGGCTCAAAACGGACAACGGAGAGAATTTGGAGACCCGAACGGATGCAAGTTTTAAAAAACATGCAGATGAAATGCACATGATGACATGGCAAAGTGCAACACGCAAGCAAATGACATGACAATGATGACGAATAAACTGGATGACATCTGGTGCATCGGTCTCGGGGCGTTTCAGCTAATGTCGAAGTTATCAAGATGATATTGTCATAGTTATCATGCTGCTTTTGCCAAAGTTACCAAGCCTAAAATTTAACTTTTGTCTGCTAATTTGGTAGAAAGAAGAAAGGTTCAAATACCCCTATTTATGTTAAGTGGTCAACAAGAAAAGTTTGGTGAGTTGGTTATTGGACTTAGTATCCAAGAGAGCAGGGTTCAAATCCCCTTTTAAGCACTTTATTTCTTTTTCTCCCCTACCTAGACTAACTAAGATAAAGCTGGGTGAGTAAAAAAAAATCTGTGAACCAGGGTGAGAAAGAAAGTCGAGAAAGCGGGACAAGCAGAAGGATTGATCCAACAAGGCAGTGGGTCAAACAAGAGCATCGATCGAAGGTCATCCGGATCTATCACTGAAATCGGAACATTCAGAAGTTAGTCCACTCCATACATTTATACGTCAATACTCCCCCTCACATGTGGTTCCCTCAGGCCTAAACATGGACTAAAAGTGGACTGCAATTTAATTGTGCCAGCTGGGTCTTGAACTCAAGACCTCTTGGCTTTGATACCATGTAGAACTACATGCTCTAACCAATGCAATCAAAAGAGTGATCTAATGGAAGAGACTAGGCGATACATTTATACATCAACAAAGTGTGTTGGTTTCTATCCATAGGTAACTAAAAATGGTTTTGTCCTATCAGTCCGAGTGAAAGGACATGTTGTACCAAAATTCAGCTTGGGGAAACCATTGGGACCATTTCTTTGGATTAGCATGCACAAAACTATGCAAGATGGTTTCCTAACCATGATTGACTCATTCTGTTTGCCCATTCGACTGTGGGTGATACACGAAGCTGAGATTGAGAGTGGTGTATGCTATCTTGAACAATTGCTGCCACAACCGGCTTGTAAAGACTTTCTCTTGATCAGACAAATTGACTTGACGTATCCGATGCAACTTGTAACTATTGTCGATGAAGGGTTGATCTACCGACGTTGATGTAATTGGGTGCTTTAACAGAAGGAATTGAGCACATTTGGAGAACTTATTGTTGGAAATATGCCCTAGAGGCAATAATAAAAGTATTATTATTATATTTCCTTGTTCATGATAATTGTCTTTTATTCATGCTATAACTGTATTATCCGGAAATCGTAATACACGTGTGAATACATAGACCACAATATGTCCCTAGTGAGCCTCTAGTTGACTAGCTCGTTGTGATCAACAGATAGTCATGGTTTCCTGGCTATGGACATTGGATGTCGTTGATAACGGGATCACATCATTAGGAGAATGATGTGATGGACAAGACCCAATCCTAAGACTAGCACAAAAGATCGTGTAGTTCACATACAACAGGTGTAAGACAATTTTACATAGCGAAAACACTTAGGGTTAACTTGACGAGCCTAGCATGTGCAGACATGGCCTCGGAACACGGAGACCGAAAGGTCGAGCATGAGTCGTATGGTAGATACGATCAACATGAAGATGTTCACCGATGATGACTAGTCCGTCTCACGTGATGATCGGACACGGCCTAGTTGACTCGGATCATGTGATCACTTAGATGACCAGAGGGATGTCTATCTAAGTGGGAGTTCATAAGATGAACTTAATTATCCTGAACATAGTCAAAAGACCTTTTGCAAATTATGTCGTAAGCTCGCGCTTTAGTTCCACTGTTTAGATATGTTCCTAGAGAAAATATAGTTGAAAGTTGATAGTAGCGATTATGCGATCAGTAGAAAGCTTATGTCCTTAATGCACCGCTCAGTGTGCTGAACCCCAACGTCGTTTGTCGATGTTGCGAACATCGGACATACACGTTTTGATAACTACGTGATAGTTCAATTAAATGGTTTAAGTAGAGGCACCAAAGACGTTTTCGAAATGTCGCGGAACATATGAGATGTTTCGAGGGCTGAAATTGGGATTTCAGGCTCGTGCCCACGTCAAGAGGTATAAGACCTCCGACGATTTTCTTAGCCTGCAAACTAAGGGAGAAAAGCTCAATCATTGAGCTTGTGCTCAGATTGTCTGAGCACAACAATCACTTGAATCGAGTGGGAGTTGATCCTCCAGATGAGATAGTGATGTTTCCCCAAAGTCATTGCCCTCAAGCTGCTAGAGCTTTGTGATTAACTATAACATATCAGGGATAGATATGATGATCCTTGAAATATTCATGATGTTTGACACCGCGAAAGTAGAAATCAAGAAGGAGCATAAATTGTTGATGGTTGGTGAAACCACTAGTTTCAAGAAGGGCAAGGGAACAAAGGGATACTTCATGAAACGGCAATTCAGCTGCTGCTCTAGTGAAGAAACCCAAGGTTGAACCCAAACCCGAGACTAAGTGCTTCTGTAATAAGGGGAACAACCACTGGAGCAGCATTACCCTAGATACTTGGTAGATGAGAAGGCTGGCAAGGTCGATAGAAGTATATTGGATATACATTATGTTAATGTGTACTTTACTAGTACTCCTAGTAGCACCAGGGTATTGGATACCGGTTCGGTTGCTAAGTGTTAGTAACTCGAAATAAAAGCTACGGAATAAACGGAGACTAGCTAAAGGTGAGCTGACGATATATGTTGGAAGTGTTTCCAAGGTTGATATGATCAAGCATCGCACGCTCCCTCTACCACCGAGATTGGTGTTTGCGTTGAGCATAGACATGATTCGATTATGTCTATCGCAATACGGTTATTCATTTAAGGAGAATAATGGTTACTCTATTTTTGAATAATACCTTCAATGGTCTTGCACCTAAAGGAATGGTTTATTGAATCTCGGTCGTAGTGATACACATTTTCATGCCAAAAGATATAAGATAGTAATGATAGTACCACTTACTTGTGGCACTGCCATGTAAGTCATAATGGTATAAAACGCATGAAGAAGCTCCATGTTGATGGATCTTTGGACTCACTCGTTTTTGAAAAGTTTGAGACATGCGAACCATGTCTATTGGTGTATATGCATGAAGAAACTCCATGCAAATGGATCGTTCGGACTCACTTGATTTTGAATCACTTGAGATATGCAAATCATACCACATGGGCAAGATGACTGAAAAGCCTCATTTTCAGTAAGATGGAACAAGATAGCAACTTGTTGGAAGTAACACATTTTGATGTGTGCAGTCGAATGAGTGCTGAGGCATGCAGTGAATATCATTATGTTCTTACTTCACAGATGATTCGACTAAATGTTGAGTATATTTACTTGATGAAACACAAGTCTGAATTATTGAATGGTTCAAGTAATTTCAGAGTGAAGTAGCAGATCATTGTGACAAGAGGATAAAATGTCTATGATATGATCATAGAGATGAATATCTGAGTTACGAGTTTTGGCACACAATTAAGACATTGTGGAAATTGTTTCGCAATTAATACCGCCTGGAACACCATAATGTGATGATGTGTCCGAACATCATAGTTGCACCCTATTGGATATGGTGCGTACCATGATGTCTCTTATCGAATTACCACTATCGTTCATGGGTTAGGCATTAGAGACAACCACATTCACTTTAAATAGGGCACCACGTAATTCCGATGAGATGACACCGTATGAATTATGGTTTAGAGAAACCTAAGTTGTCGTTTCTTAAAAGTTTGGGGCTGCGACGCTTATATGAAAAAGTTTCAGGTTGATAAGCTCGAACCCAAAGCGGATAAAATGCATCTTCATAGGAAACCCAAAACAGTTGGGTATACCTCCTAATTCAGATCCGAAAGCAATATGGATTGTTTCTAGAATCGGGTCCTTTCTCGAGGAAAAGTTTCTCTCGAAAGAATTGAGTGGGAGGATGGTGGAGACTTGATGAGGTTATTGAACCGTCTCTTCAACTAGTGTGTGACAGGGCACAGGGAGTTGTTCCTGTGGCACCTACACCAATTGAAGTGGAAGCTTATGATATTGATCATGAAACTTCGGATCAAGTCACTCCCAAACCTCGTAGGATGACAATGATGCGTACTACTTCAGAGTGGTACGTAATCCTGTCTTGAAGGTCATGTTGCTAGACAACAATGAAACTACGAGCTATGGAGAAGCGATGGTGGGCCCGGATTCCGATAAATGGCTTGAGGCCATAAAAATCCGAGAGAGGATCCATGTATGAAAACAAAGTGTAGACTTTGGCAGAACGGCTCGATGGTCGTAAGGCTAATGAGTACAGATGGATTTCAAAAGGAAGACGGACAATGATGGTAAATGTCACCATTAAGAAAGCTCGACTTGTCGTTAAGATGTTTTCCGACAAGTTCAAGGAGTTGACTACGATGAGATTTTCTCACTCGTAGCGATGCTAAGAGTCTGTTGGAATTATATTAGCGATTACTGCATTATTTATGAAATCTTGCAGATAGGATGTCAAAACATTGTTTCCTCGACGATTTTAATGAGGAAAGGTTGTATGTGATACAACCGGAAGGTTTTGTCAATCCCGAAAGATGCTAATAAGTATGCAAAGCTCCAGCAATCCTTCTAAGGACTGGAGTGAGCATCTCGGAGTTGGAATGTATGCTTTGATGATGGTCAAAAATTTTGGGTTTGTACAAAGTTTATGAGAAACTTGTATTTCCAAAGAAGTGAGTGGGAGCACTATAGAATTTCTGATGAGTATATGTTGTTGACATATTGTTGATCAGAAATGACGTAGAATTTCTGGAAAGCATATAGGGTTATTTTGAAAGTGTTTTTCAATGGAAAGCCTGGATTAAGCTACTTGAACATTGAGCATCAAGATCTATAAGGATAGATCAAAATGCTTAATAATACTTTCAAATGAGCACATACCTTGACATGATCTTGAAGGTGTTCAAGATGGACCAGTCAAAGAAGGAGTTCTTGCCTGAGTTGTAAGGTACGAAGTTAAGACTTAAAGCTCGACCACGGCAGAATAGAGAGAAAGGACGAAGGTCGTCCCCTATGCTTAAGACGTAGGCTCTTCAGTATGCTATGCTGTGTACCGCACCTGAAGTGTGCCTTGGCATGAGTCAGTCAAGGGGTACAAGAGTGATCCAAGAATGGCTGACAGGACAGCGGTCAAAGTTATCCTTAGTAACTAGTGGACTAAGGAATTTTCTCGATTATGGAGGTGGTAAAAGAGTTCGTCGTAAAGGTTACGACGATGCAAGCTTGACACCTATCCGGATAGCTCTGAGTAGAGAGACCGGATACATGTAATGGAGCAATAATTTATAATAGCTCCAAGTAGAACAGTTGTTTGGAATAGCTCCAAATAGAGCGTGGTAGCTGCATCTAGGAGATGACATAGAGATTTGTAAAGCACACACGGATCTGAAAGGTTCAGACCCGTTGACTAAAACCTCTCTCACAAGCAACATGATCAAACATAAAACTCATTGAGTGTTAATCACATAGTGATGTGAACTAGACTACTGACTCTAGTAAACTCTTGGGTATTAGTCACATGGCGATGTGACCTGTGAGTGTTAATCACATGGCGATGTGAACTAGATTATTGACTCTAGTGCAAGTGGGAGACTGTTGGAAATATGCCCTAGAGGCAAGAATAAAAGTATTATTATTATATTTCCTTGTTCATGATAATTGTCTTTTATTCATGCTATAACTGTATTATCCGGAAATCGTAATACACGTGTGAATACATAGACCACAATATGTCCCTAGTGAGCCTCTAGTTGACTAGCTCGTTGTGATCAACAGATAGTCATGGTTTCCTGGCTATGGACATTGGATGTCGTTGATAACGGGATCACATATTTAGGAGAATGATGTGATGGACAAGACCCAATCCTAAGACTAGCACAAAAGATCGTGTAGTTCATTTGCTAGAGCTTTGCCAATGTCAAGTATCTCTTCCTTCGACCATGGGAGCGTGTAACTCCTGGATACCGTAGGAGTGCTTTGGGTGTATCAAACGTCACAACGTAACTGGGTGACTATAAAGGTGCACTACAGGTATCTCCGAAAGTATCTATTGTTTTATGCGGATCGAGACTGGGATTTGTCACTCCGTGTAAACGGAGAGGTATCTCTGGGCCCACTCGGTAGGACATCATCATATGCACAATGTGACCAAGGAGTTGATCACGGGATGATGTGTTACGAAACGAGTAAAGTGACTTGCCGGTAACGAGATTGAACAAGGTATTGGATACCGACGATCGAATCTCGGGCAAGTAACATACCGATAGACAAAGGGAATTGAATACGGGATTGATTAAGTCCTTGACATCGTGGTTCATCCGATGAGATCATCGTGGAACATGTGGGAGCCATCATGGGTATCCAGATCCCGCTGTTGGTTATTGACTGGAGAACGTCTCGGTCATGTCTACATGTCTCCCGAACCCGTAGGGTCTACACACTTAAGGTTCGATGACGCTAGGGTTATAAAGGAAGTTTGTATGTGGTTACCGAATGTTGTTCGGAGTCCCGGATGAGATCCCGGACGTCACGAGGAGTTCCGAAATGGTCCGGAGGTAAAGATTTATATATGGGAAGTCCTATTTTGGCCACTGGAAAATGTTCGGGATTTTTCGGTATTGTACCGGGAAGGTTCTAGAAGGTTCCGGAGTGGGGCCCACCTGCATGGGGGGACCCACATGGACGTGGGTAGTGGGGGCAAGGCCCCACACCCCTGGTCAAGGCACACCAAGATCCCCCCTTAGAAGGAATAAGATCATATCCCGAAGGGATAAGATCAAGATCCCTAAAAAGGGGGGATAACAATCGGTGGGGAAGGAAATAATGAGATTTCTTTACTCCCACCTTGGCCAACGCCCCAATGGACTTGGAGGGCAAGAAACCAGCCCCTCCACCCCTATATATAGTGGGGAGGCGCATGGGAGCTATAGACGAAGTTCTGGCGCAGCCGTCCCCCTCTCACAAGTACTCCTCCTCTCCCGCGGTGCTTGGCGAAGCCCTGCAGGATTGCCACGCTCCACCACCACCACCACGCCGTTGTGCTGCTGCTGGATGGAGTCTTCCTCAACCTCCCCCTCTCTCCTTGCTGGATCAAGGCTTGGGAGACGTCACCGGACTGTATGTGTGTTGAACGCGGAGGTGCCGTGCGTTCGGCACTTGATCATCGGTGATTTGAATCACGACGAGTACGACTCCTTCAACCCCGTTCTCTTGAACGCTTCCGCTTAGCGATCTACAAGGGTATGTAGATGCATTCTCTTTCTACTCGTTGCTGGTCTCTCCATAGATAGATCTTGGTGACACATAGGAAAATTTTGAATTTCTGCTACGTTCCCCAACACTTATCCACCACCACTAAAATTGTCTAGAACTCTTGAGACAGTGGTAATTTCTCGATGAAGTCCATGATAATGGTGTGCCAGGCTTTAGGCCATACGACAAAGGTTGGAGCAAACCCGACGACTTCACATGCTCATCTTTTTCCTGTTGCAAGATTTGGCAGGTCTGTACAAAGCGGTGCACATCTTGGCGCATCCGAGACCACGAAAGAAAGCTACACACTCTTTGGAATGTGTCTTCCACCCCGAAATGACCTCCAATTGCACTGTTATGTAGTGCATGCAAGACTGCATCATGTGCTTCCCGGTGACTGCCCAACCATATTTTTATCTGATGATGGATCACTCCTCGAGCCAAAGTATAGCCTTCATCGTTTGGGTTGTGCAACGAAAGTTCTTGCAACATCTTTTGTGCCTATGGATCTTTCTCGTATCCTTCTACAACTGTCTCAAGCCAACATAGTTGAACAACAGTGACGTTGTGCAGTTGCTCCTCTTGCTCGTGCCATGACAATGCGTCAGCAGCCGCATTTGTAAGCTCTATTTGTAAGTGATCTGCTACTGAAACCCGAGCAGTCAAAAAAGCCTTTTGTTGCAATGGGATGGCTCTACAATGGTCACCCAAATGCACAAAGCTGGATTGATCTACGTGGATGAAGAATTCACCAGCATGGAAATGCGATTTCCATTTATTCGCAGCCATTAAAATCGCCAAGAACTCCTTGTCGTAGGTGGATTACATTTTTTTGGACCCAACACTTTTGTCACAAATGCTATCAGATGGCCATGCTACATCAGCACAACTCCTATGCAGTAGTCACATGTGTTAGTTTCCAAGACAAACTGCAACGAAAAATCTAGGAGGGGCCTACATCAGCGCCTGGACCAATGCCTATTTCGGAGCAAGGAATGAATCATTAATGGATGTTGTCCATTGACACTACACATTCTTCTTCAGTAATTGTGTAAGAGGGGATGACTAATGACCCCAAAATTCTGGATGAATTTTTTGTAATATCCAACAAGCCCGAGAAGGCCTTGCAATTGTTTTTTGCATGGACACCAATCACTATTGGAGAATAGAATTTTTTTGCTTGATTAGTAAACATACCATCTCCACTTACTATGTGTCCAAAATATTCTAGCGATTTTTAGCAAAGAAGCATTTCATGCACTTCACATAGAGCTAATTAGCCACCAACAATTCGAACACTTGTGCCAATTGCATGCAGTGATCTTCAAGGGTCTTTGAATAAACCAAAATATCGTCAACAAAGACCTCGCAATACCAAGGAAAACACATTGTTCATTGTTGTTTCAAAGTTATTCAGTGCCGAAGTCAATCCAAATGCATAACACAAAAGTCATGGCGTCAATTTTGTACGTGAAACACCATTTTTGGCTCACCTACCGGATCCATGCATATCTGATTGTAACCTCTCCGCACATCCAATTTGGTGAAGAAAGTTGCCACAGACAATTCATAGAGAAATTCATCGATGATATGCATATGGCATTTATCCTTCACTGTCACCACATTGAGGTGGTGGTAACGAACAAAAAAATGCCATGATCCATCCTTTTTACATACCAAGAGCACCGAAGCACCAGGTTAACTATGGCTTATTTGAATCATTCTGTGATGCAACATTTTGGCAACATGCTTTTCCAACTCATCCTTTTGTTGTGGGGAAATACGATAGGGTTTCACGAGGATGGGTGATGCTCCTTCCATCAATGGAATGTGGTGATCGCATGCGTGCTTGGGTGTCAAATCATGGGGCTTATCAAAGCAAGCCGTGTGTTGGGCTAACGCATATTGTATTTCTTTTCGTATGGAGGTGTCGTCCTACACATGTTCAACAATGTTTAACTAAAGAATTTGAGCAACAACTCCCGTCTGGACTAGCTTGGCCAATTGCACATGAGAATTCTCAATGCATGCAATCATGTTATCTTTGGTGCCCTTCATGGTAATGTAATGACCATTATGTTGGAACCTCAAAATCTTCCTGGCCCAGTCATTCCACATCAAACACAAAGGCTTAAGTTGTTCCATCCTTAGTATCAGATGATAACAACCAAGTTGAAGCACTCGGAGTTCGTCGTTCTAACATTCCAAAATTTCAGATTTGGAATGTTAACAAGATCATTCTTTTGCATCATGATTTCTATGCATATTTTTTTGGATTTTATGGAATATTCTAATGGGAGGGAATAAAAGGAATTTCTTGAATGTTCATTTGACTCTTATTTTGATTTTACAAATATTCAATCATTTTCAACTCAAGGAAAAGTATTGAGAGACGAAAGCATGACTTCTTCCCTGTTAAGTATAGTTGGAAAATGATAAGAATATTATTTGGACTTTACATGATTTATTTTGGGGATTATAGAAACCCAGTTCTATTTTAGAGTTTGTTATATGGCTCCTATTTCATAAAACAATTTTTCAAAATCATGTTAGAGATGCAAAAAAAAGCTCACTGAAAGGATCGAGAAGAGGGGTCTAGGGGGGGGGGGTGATTAGACCCTCAACAAGTAAAGTGGCAATTTTAAGTTGTTCAAGTTAAGGTGGAGCTTTAGCACAAGTCTAAGCATTCACAATACATTTCAAGCAAGCGTGACAAGAGTATATGCAACAGAAAGAGTAAAGCATGCTAATTGCAAGAAAGTAAAGGGATGGGATTGGAGTGTGCAAACACAATGAAGAAACGGAGATTTTTGGCATGGTTCTGATAGGTGGTGATATCGTACATCCATGTTGATGGAGACTTCAACCCACGAAGGTTAATGGTTGAGCGAGTCCACGGAGGGCTCCACCCACGAAGGGTCCACGAAGAAGCAACCTTGTCTATCTCACCATGGCCATCGCCCACGAAGGACTTGCCTCACTTGGGTAGATCTTCATGAAGTAGGCAATCTCCTTGCCCTTACAAACTTCCTGGTTCAACTCCACAACTTGTTGGAGGCTCCCAAACGACACCTAACCAATCTAGGAGACACCACTCTCCAAAACATAATAGATGGTGTGTTGATGATGAACTCCTTGCTCTTGTGCTTCAAATGACAGTCTCCCCAACACTCAACTCTCTCTCACAGATTTGGATATGGTGGAAAGATGATTTGAGTGGAAAGCAACTTGGGAAAGGCTAGAAATCAAGATTCTTGTGGTAGGATTGGTATATGTTCTTCTCGACACATGAGTAGGTGGTTCTCTCTCAGAAAATGTATGCTGGAAGTGTAGGCACATTCTGATGGCTCTCTCATGTATGGAGAAGGGGGTGGAGGGGTATATATAGCCTCCACACAAAATCCAACCGTTACACACATTTGACCCAACTCGGTCAGACCGAATAGATGAACTCGGTGAGATCGATTTAGTTCAAAATATGAACATTAGGAATCTCGGTGGGACCGATTGGAACAGCTCGATGGGACCGATGTGCTATGGCTTAGGGCTAACCTCATCTCGGTGGCGCCGATTGCATCAACTCGATGAGAACAAAGTGAAGCAATAGGGAAACAAAGAATTGATCAAGCCATCTTGGTGAGACCGATCGCTATTTTGGTGAGACCGAAATAATTGCAACAGGCAACAGAGAATTGGCAAGGCCATCTCGGTGAGACTGAGATCCGTATCGGTGTGACCAAACTGTTAGGAGCAGAAGGCAGTGGCTATGTCATATGAACTCGGTGGCTCCGGATAGGATGAATCGGTGGGGCCGAGTTGGAGTTTAGGGTTTTGACATATTTGGAGTGAGAAAGTGGTTGAGGGATTTAGAGCAATATCACTAAGCATTTGAGCAAGCAAGCCATTAAGCAACACCTCATTCCCTTTTAATATTATTGGCTTTCCTATGGACTCAATGTGATCTTGGATCACTAAAAATGAAATGAAGAGTCTTGAGCTTTTGCCAATATGTGTCCTTAACATTTTGAAGGGGTTCCACATCCTCTTGTCCTTTCCACGCCATTGTTGAACTTGTCTGAAATACACTAGATAAAGGCATTAGTCCAACAAGAGATATGTTAACATTAATTACCAAAATCACCCAGGGAGCACTTGTGCTTTCATTCACTCTTTTCTATAATAGTAATAATATTTTAGTGTATGTTCTTATATTTTTAGGAAGCCGTTTGATATTTTATTGTAGTCAAACCATTCTCCCATGTATTTTGCTGCTAGGTTTTATTGTTCATCCGACCAACATAGTGTGCAAACCCAACACTTCCATTCTTATTTATCACCGAGACATGCGAGATAAGCCACTGCAAGCCAACCATGGCCAAAAAGCTAGGCCAGCCCCTTCCTATTTCATTTTGGCCCAAGGCCCAACAGAGGAGCTCCACCGTAACCTTTTCTCTCTATTATCACCTCTCTGCCGCTAACACCTGGTGTCCCATAGTCACCCCCTTCCCTCGTCCGTGTTTCTCCTGGGGACCAAGCCCAATACCAAATCCTTCCGAATTTGCATCGAGTCCTTGCCCTCCAGCAAGCCTCTCAATTCATATATACTCGCCATGTCACGCCCAAGATGTGATTCTATCCCAATCACATGACGAATTCATGATTGGGGCACAACCATAGTTCGAGCGCATAGCAAGGTGGTATCACTACAACATACCATGTACTGAATAGATGAGAATACAAGATAAAGGCTTACACTCGCCACAAGCTACAACATGAATACAATAGTTCGTCAATACATAGCAATCATCATACAGAAGAGCAGGATCCGACTACGGATGAAATCAAACAAAAAAGAAGAACGACATCCACCCTGCTAATCCCAGGCTCCCGACCCGAAACCTATCCCTTGACCGAGGAAGAGAAGCAGAACTCCAAACAAGCAAGCACCTCATGTCAGATCATCGCATTACCTGTACCCGCACTTGTTGTTGTAGTAATCCGTGAGACACGAGGACTCAGCAATCCCATTACCATGAGTATCAATACTAGCAAAGCTTAATGGGTGTGAAATGGATAAGTGGTGAGGTTGCAGCAAGCACTAAGCATTGTATGGTGGCTAACTTACGAGTACAAGAGTAAGAAGAGAAACTACGCATAACGGACGCCAACTAGTAACGATCAAGAAGTGACGCTGTACTACTTACGAGTCAAACATAAACCCACCATGTTCTCTTCCCGAACTCCCTCGAAAAGAGACGGTCACGGTTACGCACGCGGTTGGTGTGTTTTATTTCGGATCTGGTGTCAAGTTTTCTACAATCGGATATTACAAATTTCCCATCTGCCACATAACCGCGGGCACGGCTTCCGAAAAGATTAGATCTTGCAGGGATGTCCTAACTTAGTCCATCAGAAACTCTCACGATCCATGGAGGAAAAAATCCTCCATTCTGGGACAACCCGATCAAGCTCGGAATCCCGGTTCACAAGACATTTCGACAATGGTAAAACAAATCCAGCAAGACCCCCCGACATACCGACACCATGATAGGAGCAGCGCGTATCTTGTCTCAGGCCACGATCGGATGGGTCAAGCTACGAGTAAAGCCAATCCTTGAGTTTCCCCGTGGTGGCCTCGTAGGCTACTCAGTTTGAACCAACACTCATGAGGAGCAATGACCCGGGTTCTTGATTAATTATCCTCGGGTACCGGTAACTCTCTATGCACGTTTTAGTTGTTATTAGGAAAATGGTAAAACCAAAGTTGGGCCATGCTGGAAGAGTTTTATTTAAAGAGAACTGTCAAGAGGGGCCCATAAACCCCGACTGTGTTAGGAACACAAAATCAAGGAAAATAACACCGGTATGAGGGAAAATAGGGCGGCAGGAGTGGAACAAAACACCAGACAAATGGCCGAACCTTCCACCATCTACCAAATATATAGATGTATTAATTAAATAAGAGATATTGTGATATCCCATGATATCCATGTCCCAACATGGAAAACCCCGCACTGCACCTGCAACTAGCAACATTATAAGAGGGGCTGAGCAAAGCGGTAACATTGCCAAAGAACGGTTTGCTAGGATGGTGGAAAGGTTAGAGGCTTATCATGGCAACTTAGGAGGCTTAATAAAACAAGTGGTAGGTAGCGCGACATAACGATAACATCGAGACAACTAGCAAGTAAAGATAGTAATGGTATCCAAGGTAATGGTCATCTTGCCTGAAATCCTGCTAGGAATAAGACTGAATCCACAAAGAAGACGAACGGGCGTAGTCGAATGAAGCCTCACAATCGCAATGTAACCAAAACTATCGAGACGAAGCACAACTGAAAAGAAGAAAACGACATGGTAAACAAGCTAGCATAGACATGACACGATGCACAACTAAGTATGATGCATGTCTGGCTTAATGAGGCATGGCAAGTGCAACAAATAATACTATAAATTAAGTGGGGCTCAATATGCAACCACATTCAATTATTTAGTTCGCTCTCGTCTATGAAACCAACAACATTAAATGTTGTTAAACACGGCAAGAGGAGAAGCATAAGTAAACTAACTATTTAGGCAAGTTTAAATGATGCTGGAACAACAAACAAGAATTCCAGAAAATCCCCATGTGCATATTTCGAGTTTGCTACTTTTCTGCACTATACACAATTTTAGAGTTGTTAAACATGCAAAATAAGTGCACCATGTTAATCTATGCATTTTTCTACCGCATTTACATATCATGTTTATTTAATTCGGAGCTACAGTTATTTAGTTATGAAATAAATCATTTAAACATGTTATTTATGGAAATTAATGCAAACAGTAATTTAAACATTTTTAACATAGATGAAAGTTGCAAATAACGAAAGTACATGAAAAATCGAGCATTTTACATACATAGTTTGTTTGATGCTGATGCACGGTTTGTGAGATATTAATGCATGAAAATGGAGGGTTTTTCTGTAAAACTGCAGCTCCTGGATAAACAGATAAATTCGTCTAGGAAAAAAATCACATGCAGGCTAAAACTACACAGAATGGGCCAACATAGAGAAGGGGCTGTGGGGAGCTCACCCATGGGCCAAGGCCCCGTGAGGCAGAGGAGTTGGTCAGGAGAGGCTGGGTGCGCTGGGCCTTGGGCGGCTGCGGCAGCGGGGGTCTTTGGCGCGGCCTGGATCTGACGTAGGAGGGACTTGGAGGTCCAGCGTGCGAAGCAGAGGGGGCGAGTGGTCGAGGTAGAGGCGTCGTCCTCTGCCCGAACTGCTGCTGCCCGATGCAGCGGAAGCAGAGGCAACATCAAGGTGAGCTCCCGCGCGACGGCAGACGGGGCCTAGGCGAGCGGAGTCGGTCTAATCTGGGATGGAGGTGGCGGGCTCGTCTGGTTCCCGGCCGGATCCGGTCCGGCGGGACTCCATGGGGTGGCGGCCATGGCGTCGAGCCTGCGGCTTCCTGGGCACAGAGAGAAACGAGAGAGAGAGAGCATTGAGAGAGAGAGAGAGAGCAGAAAACAAAGGGAAACAAGAGAGAGAGAGAGAGAGAGAGAGAGAGAAGGCAGGGGACGACACATGGGCCTGTCGCGTGTGCTCTTGATCGCCGGACGGGGAGGCGAGATGGATGACCTCGAGGTGGAGCGAGCTCAGCCGTGAGGAAAAGAGGGCATCTTCAGCAGGTCCTGGTCCCTGGCGGCTTGTCGGAGTTGGCCGGAGCAACGACCAGGCAACGGGGTCGAGATGCTCGGGACCATGCTGGTCCAGATCGAGCGAGCGCGTCTCGAGGAGGAGCAGCGTACGGGACGGCGGCACGGGAGCATGCTTGGGGAGGATCTTGGGAACGTGGGTGCCTCTCCCCTGCTTGGGCACAAGAACCAGAGGAGATGGTCTCGGACGTAGGGGATCAGGGCTGGGCACTTGCTGGGTGGAGATCGAGAGGTAGAGTTGGTTGGTTCGGAGAGGAATGGGAGGATCCCGAGGAAGATGAGACAGGAGGAGTGGCGGCAGAGGCTAGGAGGATCCCTAGAAATTAGGGATTTGTCCAAAATGGTCTAGGGTGCACTACTATATATATAGTAGGTAAATAATTGCTTGATGAAAACGGTAATTGGGTGCAAGATATGGAGATGAAGAACCTTATTATGGGGTATTTTTCAAATCTTTTTACCTCAGAAGTTGATCAACCGAACCCGGAGGTTCTATCTCTTGTGACAAGAGAAGAAAAGTGACAGATTAAATAAATAATTCTCTCCTAGCCCCTTATGCAGCTGAGGAGGTTCGGAAGGCTCTATTTGATATTGGAGATTTAAAAGCGCCGGGTCCGGATGGGTTACACGCTATTCTTTATAAAAGATTTTGGTCTAGGTTGGGGAATGATCTGACTGAGGAGGTACTCCAGGCGATGAATACTTGTACTATACCTGATGGGTGGAATGATACGACAATTGTAATGATCCCAAAGATTAGTTCTCCAGAAAAGGTAAATCAATTTAGACCAATCAGTTTGTGCAATGTGGTGTATAAGGTTATTTCAAAAATGATTGCGACTCGTTTGAAGATAATTCTTCCAGATATTATCAGCACAACTCAGAGTGCATTTGTACCCGGAAGAATGATTACAGATAACATTTTAGTGGCGTACGAGTGTTTCCATAAAATAAAGAAAAAAGGAATGGTAAAGAGGGTATGTGTGCCATCAAATTGGATATGCATAAAGCGTACGACCGGGTAGAGTGGTCTTTTCTGAAGGAAATTATGTTGAAATTGGGATTCCAAGAGAACTGGGTAAATTTAATTATGCAATGTGTATCTTCGGTGGAGTACCGGGTTCGCTTTAATACTGAAGAGACTGAGAGTTTTGAACCTACTAGAGGTTTGAGGCAGGGAGATCCTCTCTCTCCATATTTATTCTTGCTATGTACAGAGGGGCTGGCGGCTCTTCTAGCTAATGCCGAGGAGAATGGTAATATTTCTGGAGTTAAGATTTGTAGAGATGCCCCGTCGATCTCAAACCTTCTCTTCGCCGATGATTCTTTGATCCTTATGAAAGCAAATGCTATGAATGCGGAGGCATTGAAATCAATTTTGGATTCTTATTGTGCTGCCTCGGGGCAAATGGTGAGCGTTGAAAAGTCGAGTATTTTCTTTAGTCCCAACACAAAAGTGGAAGACAAGGCGCAAATTTGCACAATTCTGGATATTATGACTGAAGCTCTCAATGACAAATATTTGGGTTTGCCTGCAAATGTGGGTATGGACAAAAGCGAGTGTTTCCAATTCCTAATTGATCGCATTATTACAAAAATTAGTGGATGGAAAGAAAAATTGTTACCCGCTGAAGGAAAGGAAGTTCTCCTCAAAGCTGTTGTACAAGCTATTCCAACTTA
Source organism: Triticum dicoccoides (assembly GCF_002162155.2). Lineage (NCBI taxonomy): Eukaryota > Viridiplantae > Streptophyta > Magnoliopsida > Poales > Poaceae > Triticum > Triticum dicoccoides. Next base: position 343,570,342 of record NC_041387.1, on the reverse strand, counting down.
TGCTATGTCCATCTTTAAAATTCCTAATTTTTTTTGTAAAGGAATCATTGACGCGATGTCGCAATTTTGGTGGGGTGACGAGGACAAACAGAAGAGGATGCATTGGATGGCGTGGTGAAAGATGTGTGTCCCAAAAGACCAAGGAGGCATGGGCTTCCGAGATATACATTGTTTCAATCTGGCTTTGCTAGCCAAACAGGTGTGGCGTTTGCTTGATAATCCAGAATCGTTATGTGCTACAATCTTGAGAGCAAAATACTTCCCAGATGGTGATTTAATGAATGCAAATCTAAAGAAGGGTTCATCTTTTACCTGGCAAAGCATTATGGCAGGAGTTAATTCCCTAAGGAATGGTTACATCTGGCGAGTTGGAAATGGACAAAAGATTGATATTTGGGAAGATGCATGGATCCCGAATTGTGCAAGTAGGAAAATTATTACTCCTAGAAGTAGGCATCTTTTGTCAAAGGTGTCTGACCTTATTGACCCAATCATGAATTGTTGGGATGAAGACTTGGTGAGACAAACTTTGTGGCCAATTGACGCTCAAAGGGTGCTCGCAATTCCCCTTCGAATGCATGATATGTCGGACTTCATTGCTTGGAGTTATACAAAAAATGGCTTGTTCACTGTTCGATCAGCTTATTCGGAGGAATGGAACCAACAACATGGGAGGAAATTGCAATATACAAATGGTATGGGTAGAACCAATGCTAATCCTATCTGGGGTAAGATCTAGAAACTATCTTATCCGGCAAAGGTAAAAATTTTCATCTGGCGTACATTGCATGGAACTCTCCCGTGCCGTGTTATGCTTGCTAATAGACACATGAAAATTTCGCCCATCTGCCCATCATGCTCAAATGGGCCAGAAGACACAAAACACGCCTTGTTTCTGTGTCAAAAGGCGAAAGAGGTTTGGAACAAGTTAGGATTGTATGTGGTCATCAATAGAGCTTGTAGTGTCGATCGGGCGGGAGAGACAGTTCTTGAAATGTTACTACTTATGCTAGACCAAGAATTGTATTGGGACTCCAGAACATACGTGAATTGATTGCTATAACAACTTGGTATCTATGGTGGGATAGACATAAACTGGTTCATGAAGGAAAGTCTCAAGATGCACATCAAACTTCGATGGGGGCTCGTGCCATAACGGCGAACTACGTTAATGCACACTCCCCTAAGGCAACCAGTAAAATAAGGGGATGGACCAGACCTCCTATGGGTTTTGTGAAACTAAATGTTGATGCTTCCTTTGATCACGATCTGCTTAGGAGCACGACAGGGGATGTCCTCAGAGATGACAAAGGAAGGTTCATTGTTGGCGGAAATTGGAGGATTGATTGGTGTGTTGATGTATTAACAACAGAAGCACTAGCTCTAAGGTTTGGCTTAATCCTTGCACAGAAGGCTGGTTGCAATCGCATTATTGTCAACTTTGATAATATGGAAGTGATTGACACAATAAAAAATGGAGGACAATCAGCGGGTGCGGCAGTGGCAGTGTTCGACGATTGCTATTTTATGGCATGTGATTTTTTTGTTACTAGGTTTGAGCATTGTAATACGGAAGCAAATAAGGTTACTCATGAACTTGCTAGACTAGCGAAATTTCCAGAGACTAGGGATTGGTGTGAGGAGCCTATGGATGATATTGTATCTTTTCTTATTGATGACGTAACTCTTATTTCCAATTAATAAAGTGTGATGTTTATTTCAAAAAAAATATAGTAGGTGGTAGGCAGGAGGGGTGCATTTGGTCCCTCCGATCTTAATCAGACGGTCCAGGATAAATAGGCTAGGAAGTCCAAACAATGAACCTAAGATGTTTTAGGGATGTTTGGGGATTATCCGGACCCATCGGTCAAGTCCGAGCGGGTCGGGTTCTGGACAACTTTCAGACACGTGCGAGGGGTTTGATGAAAGGCCATGGGGACAAGGGGTTTGATGCGCTCAGTGAAGAGAGAGAACAGAGCGGTCCAGTTGATCTGAGAGAAGGTCAACAAAGACAAGGAAGAAGCGACAACTATGAGCGGATGCAAGTTCTATGAAAACATGTGGATGCAATGCTCATGATGGCATGATGAATGCAACAAACAAATAAAACACACGGCAACAATGAAATAACTGGAAGGCGTGTGGAGCGTCGGTCTCGGGTCGTCACAACACTCCCCCACTTACAAGAGATCTCGCCTCGAGATCTAGGAATACAAACGGAAGATGAAGTGAAGAGGTAAACTAAGTTGCTTTTTGACAAATAGGTGAAACCACAAACCTTGAAAGGTTGCAAGTCAAGAAGAATGACACACAAGGGGCAAGAAAGAATACAACAAGGATGAATGAAGTTGAAAACACTGTATTAGAAAAGAGGACCAAGGAACATTTATGAGAATCTTAGGTTGAAAGACATGTGATGACCCAAAAGTACAGGGGATCTATCGTAGTCCTTCCGATAAGTAAGAGTGTCGAACCAAACGAGGAGCAGAAGGAAATGACAAGCGGTTTTCAGCAAGGTATTCTCTGGAAGCACTGAAATTATCGGTAACAGATAGTTGTATGATGAGATAATTCGTAACGGGTAACAAGTAACAAAAGTAACTATGGTGCAACAAAGTGGCCCAATCCTTTTTGTAGCGAAGGACAAGCCTGGACAAACTCTTATATAAAGCAAAGCACTCCCGAGGACACATGGGAATTACTGTCAAGCTAGTTTTCATCATGCTCATATGATTCACATTCCTTACTTTGATAATTTGATATGAGGGTGAACCGGTGCTTGGGTGCTACCCTTCCTTGGACAATCCTCCCACTTATGATTAACCCCTCTCGCAAGCATCCGCAACTGCGAAAGAAGACTTAAGGTAAACCTAACCATAGCATGAAACATATGGATCCAAATCAGCCCCTTATGAAGCAACGCATAAACTAGGGTTTAAGCTTGTGTCACTCTAGCAACCCATCATCTACTTATTACTTCCCAATGCCTTCCCCTAGGCTCAAATCATGATGAAGTGTCATGTAGTCGACGTTCACATAACACCACTAAAGTAAAGATGACATACATCTCATCAAAATATCGAACGAATACCAAATTCACATGATAACTTATAACAAGACTTCTCCAATGTCCTCAGGAACAAACGTAACTACTCACATAGCATATTCATGTTCATAATTAGAGGAGTATTAATTATCGTTAAGGATCTGAACATATGATCTTCCACCGAATGAACCAACTAGCATCAAGTACAAGGAGTAATCAACACTACTAGCAACCCATAGGTACCAATCTGAGGTTTTGGGACGGAGATCGGATACAAGAGATGAACTAGGGTTTTGTGACGCCACCGATTCAATCATACACTAATCATACACGCAAATGTGTACGATCAAGATCATGGACTCACGGGAAGATATCACAACACAACTCTAGACACAAATTAAAATAATACAAGCTTAATATTACAAGCCAGGGGCTCGAGGGCTCGAATACATCAGCTTGAATACAAACGAGTCAGCGGAAGCAACAATATCTGAGTACAGACATAAGTTAAACAAGTTTGCCTTAAGAAGGCTAGCACAAAAGCAACATCGATCGAAAAGGCAAGGCCTCCTACTTGGGAGCCTCCTAACTACTCCTGGTCATCGGCGGTCTCCGTCATGTGGTAGTAGGCACCCTCGGGGTAGTAGCAGTCGTCAAAGGTGTCATCTGGCTCCTGGACTCCGTCATCTGGTTGCGTCATCCGAGAAGAATGGAAAAGGGGAAAAAGAGGGAGCAAAGCAACCGTGAGTACTCATCCAAAGTACTCGCAAGCAAGGATCTACACTACAGATGCAACATTATCAAAGGAAGGCTGTATATGTGGACTGGGCTACAGAAATGCCAGAATAGAGAGAAGGTCTAGTCCTATCGAAGGCTAGCATCTTCTGGAAACCACCATCTTGCAGCAATAGGAGGGAGTAGAGTAGCATAGAGTAAAGTAGTAGTAGTGTTATCAACCTCGACCAGAGATCCTTTCTCGACTCCCTGCGAGAAAGATATCCCAGAGCCGTACTATCCAGTTATCATCACCATCAAATTCTCATCACAAGTATCCAGTTCTAGTTCTATCGATCGGGATACAACTCCGAGTGTCCGTTACCGTAGGACAGGCTATCGATAGATGTTTTCTTCCCTGCAGGGGTGCACCAACTTACCTACCACGCTCGATTAACTCTGGCCGGACACACTTTCCTGGGTCATGCCCGGCCTCGGCCAAACAATACGCCGCAACCCGACCTAGGCTTAATAGAGAGGTCAGCACGCCGGACTAAACCTATGCCCCCAGGGGTCATGGGCCATCTCCCCGGGAACTCCTGTACGTTGCGTGGGCGGCCGGTGAGCAGACCTAGCTACCTCCTTCAACAAGGCAGGTGCTTACGGAGTCCAACCCGGCGCGCGCCGCTCAGTCGCTGGCGTCTAATAAGCTTCCGCTGATGCATACGACGCAGAACGCCCATACTATGCCCACGTGATGGTTAGTGCTATCAGGCCAGAGGCCCCTCGGATCAAATATCCAAATCGTAGTGGATTAGGAACGCGCGGTAACAAACAGAGACTCATGAAAGATGTGACCCCGTTGCCCCGTCTCGAGGACTTGCGGCAAGGGCTAAGAATGCCCGGCCACGCCTCTTAATTATCTCACAGGCACCTTCCAGGTCAACCAGACTCCACATCACTCGCAATTATGCTCGTGCGGGTACCCCTCATGGTCGACCCGTCTTTAGTAACATTGTTCAGTGTCAAGTCATAGTAACCATAGTAACAGTGTGTCCAAACATCAAGGGGAAAACCCGAGGAATCACCCACGTTGAATTCCACTCGATATAATCATCAAGGTGAACGTAAGAGGATTCACCCCCGAGGTTCACACTTGAGGGGTTGCACGACAGAGTCGTATCAGAAGTGGTTAAGGCAGAATCACCCTCGATGACCACGACCAGATAACTACACTACAGGGTTAACATCAAAAGTGCTGTAGAGGTCTCACCCTCGGCACTCGATAGTAACCCAGCAGTGTCGAGCAACTAAGGGGAAAGTGATGTGCGGTGCCGGGGCCTGGTCTTCGATCCCGTTGATCGGGTCTTCGGTGATGAAGCAGGGGCAACAAGAACAAGGTGGGGGTCACTGATGGATCACTAACCAACCTATTCTAAGCAGTTTAGGATAAGCAGGTAAGGTACAACAGCAGATACAAAAGCAGGCTATGCATCAGAATAGGAGCAATCAATAACAATAGCAAAATCTAATGCAAGCATGAGAGAATGCAATGGGTGATATCGGGATGATCAAAGGGGGGGGGGGCTCGCCTGGTTGCTTTGGCAAGGAGGAGTCGTCGGTGACGTAGTCGATCACAGGGGCAGCATCGGTCTCGGGGTCTACCGGAGAGAAGAGGGGGAAGAAATAGTAAATATAAAGCAAACATAACATAACAGGACAACATGCAGAGCTAGACGTGTTCTAACGCGGTGCTACACGATACCGGCGAGGGGGGAAGTCAACCGGGAATGTTTTCCTGGTTCCGGACCTGTGTTAGATAGATGACCGAAGGGGGAAAGTTCCATGTTCAGCATGCTAGGGGCATGTGACAGATGAACGGATCGCGTATCCGGATTCGTCACGTTTTTCTGAGCAACTTTCATGTAGAAAACATTTTCATCCGAGTTACAGATTATTTTATATGAATTATCAAAGTTTTAAAGATTTCTGAAATTTATTTAATTACTTAAATTGAACATTATCCAGAACAGTGAAAGGTGATGTCAGCATGACATCACCATGACGTCAGCAGGTCAAACCCAGCTGACCAGAGTCAAGCCTGGCTTGTGGGTCCAATGGGACCCACCTATCATAGACTAAGGCTAACTAAACAGGGTTAATTAGATTAGTTAATTGATTAGGTTAATTAAACACAATTAATTAATGTATTTATTTATTTATTTATTTTAAAACCCTTTTTTTAAGGGGGCGTGGGGCCCCAACGTCAGTGGCCCATGGGGCCTAAATGGGCGACGGGTTACGGGCGTGTGGGTGCGGGGCGCACCCAGGCGCCCACCATGCGGGGGGAGGCGAGGCCGACCGGGGTTGTGCCTGGCGGCGGCGAGGCCACGGCGGCCAGCGGCCGGAGGCGGCGGGGCAGAGGCGGGTCGTCTCCAGGCGACGAGCAGCAGCTCGCAAGCGGGAGGGGCGCGGGGGCAAGGCGTGGCCATGGCACGGTGGGACGCGGGCTCGCCGGCGGCAACAGAAGGGAGCTACAGGCATGCGGGGTGGAGGGAATGGCCGACGAGCACGGTGGTGAGACCGCAGACACGGAAGGCGGGCGGCTGCAGCATCGGTGCAACGGCGACCGCGAGCTCCTTGGGAGCTCGGACATGACGGCGGGGACGGGGCCCAGGCGTGGAGTCGCGCTGGCTTGCGCGGGACGATGACCAATGGCGAGACGAAAACAGGAGACGGGAAGGGGAATCGGCGTGGGAGCTCACAACGAGGTAGACGACGGCGAGCTCGCGCGGACGCGGGGAGGATCGGAGCTGGCAGATCGCTGAGGTAGCCGAGGCAAGCAACTGCGAGGGGAACGGGCGCAGCCGGCGTTGTTGAGGCTCCCTGGCGCCAACTTGGTTCTGTAGACGAAGAAGACGAGGCCCATGGTGCGGATAGGCATGGCAGTGGGGTGCGACGAGGCCAGTGGCCGCGGCTTCGACGGGCCATGGCGACGCTCGTAGACGGTGGCGGCTTCGGGCGCTTCTCCCCGGCGCTGGAGAAGGGAGAGGAAGCGAGGGGGATCTGGGAGGCGAGGGGAGATCTGGGCGATGAGGGGCCGAGGAGGGGTTGCGGCCTTATCCTCTCGACGAGGCCGATGAGGCGGTCGGGGTCGACCTCACCCCTGTAGCGACCGCGCCACGGGAACAAAGGGAGAAGGAGACCGGTGGGGGGGTGGTTGACTGGGCCGGCCAGTTTGCTAGTTGGGCCAGACAGTTGGCTAGCTGGGTCGGTCGGTTCACCGTGGGGGAAAGTCCAGTTGTTTTCTCCCTTTTCTATTATTCTGCCTCTGTTTCCTATTTAAAAGAGCTACTGAAATAATTTTGTTAAAAGTGGCACTTTGCACAAAAATAGATAGGAACAAAGTGAAGCTGCATAAAAAGTTTGGGGTTAGAAGGAGTTGGCTAACCAATTTTTAGAAATTGGAAAGGCCAATGTAATTATTGTTGGACCACAAAATAATACCCCAGGGGAATTTTGTTTACAAAAATGAGGTTGGTTTCAACATGACAATTAACCAGAGATTATTTGCCACACCTTGAACATTTTAGCTTTCATGTTTGAGAACTTTGAGTTTTGGACTTTATTTTGAATTTGAAATTTGAACTAGAATAGAATCAAAGTGAGATTAGCAACAGTAACAATGATGACAAGTCATCATTAGAGGGGGATTACTGTAGCATGATTCTCGGGGTGTTACAAATCTCCTCCACTACAAGAAACCTCGTCCCGAGATTTAAGAGGTGGAGTAAGGGAGAATGACTTGGGAAGGAGGGAGCTCAACACAAGATAGGTACTCTGGGGGCTATCTCGGTGAACGTGGCATAAAGGCATCTCTCGAGTTGAAATCGAAAGTCACCGAGAGCAAGGTAAGAAGGTGCAATATGAAGCTTCAACTAGGTACGCAATCATTCGTTGCCTGGAACAGAGGGTGAAAGGGGTTCAGAGCAATGGGAATAAGTATTGCGTTTGATACCAGAACATATCACAATAAGGTGGCTCGCGTATTACATATGAAGCCAAGCGCGAGGAACAATTTTGGAAGACAGGGATGTACAGGAGAGTCAGGTTTCGATCCTATGGAACTGTGGGTTATGGGCCCATCATGTGGGTTAACAGCAGGAAGGCACTAATCAATTTGCACGATCATGATAGCAAAGCAGGTCAGAGTATAGCCTGTCAGTTATGTTGGCAACAACGCTGGTACCAAGGGTGAGGGACGAAGAGAACCGTTTTCCTGCTCGTTAAGACGAGGCGGACCAATAGGCAAAGTTCCCGTCCATCGGCGGCTACCAGAATGTCATCAACAATAGTAACAAGGTCTTACTAACACAGTTTGTACACCGAGGTGTTTACATAAGCAGGGAATTATCTCTGCTCAAACAAGTTAGATTACAAGAAAGGTGAAACAAAACAATGGAAAGGAAAATGTGATTATTATGATAATCAGACCAGTGGAAAGGAAAATGTGTTTAAACACAAATATTAGGAGTATATCCTTCCAAGGACAAGCAGATGGTGATATCCATGACAGGATAGTAAGTAGATTATCATTTAGGTAAAAGGGAGAGAAAATTCATGACGTTACCCATACAACATTGTTTGGATAATAGAGCAAGAAACATTTGGCAATGCACTTCCAATGTTCTTGTTGTTGTTCGGCGTACCACAGTCATGCTTCGAGGTAACATTAACATGGTGTTTCAAGCAAGATTGAATCTGAAGGTCACAAGAAGTACAAAGGAACAATTCCAAGAATGTCAAGGGATGTAAGATATAACCAAAACATGACCAAGTCCGTATTGGCAGGAAGTCAAGGATGGTGTCAATGACAACACGAATCATCGATGGGCAAGGATGGTATTTCTCCTCAAGAATTGGATTGATATCTTAGAACAAGTCGGTATATTAATGGTGATCACGACAAATTTTGTCGAGAGGCTCTATGAAGATGCCATCGAGCAGCAACGACATCAGGCAAAAGGAATGATGAAGCAAAGGCTATTGGAACCATGGATACGACACAAGCTTGGATTCAAGCTTGTTGTTCAAGGTGGAATGATAAGATGAGGAAGAGCGACGTAAGCTTAGTTCATCATTGAAAAATTGTGCTCCGAGAAGAAGGATCAGGTAGCACAGTTAAAATTTATCACGATAATGATATAGCCGATCAGGCTAGGAATGACTGGAAGGATTATTAAACTTGTAAGCAACGAAAATTACTTAGAGTTGTTGAATCGGAGTGCGGGATCGATTCTCTTATCGGTGTTCTCGAGTTACTGATAACTCAGAACCCCGGGGAAAATCTGAAATCAGTGAGAAGTAATACTAGATGAATATCCATAGGAAGCAACTCAGTTATTTGATATTCTCGAGATACCAGGGGTAATACTCGAAGGTAGACCATATTAGAGTTTGGACATGTGTATTGATATGCAAAAGGCAAGCACTTCAACTTGTCCGAGAAAGGGGATCAAAGAAGACAATCTTGGTTGGAACCACGATTGCAAAGGCCAAAATCACGGATACAGGATCAAATTATACCAAGGGAATAGTTATTGTTACGAGAAGCTTCCATGATAAGATCTACATGGTTTCCATGGGCATGAACACAAAGTTCAAGGTCGACTCCCACTTCTCAAATGCATAACCTTTCATTCACTTCTCGCGTTCAATGAAGTTGTAGTGTTGAAATGTTATCTGGCAAGACACCAGAAGAGTATGACTCGTGAAAACTCTCGGGTTCACATGGATTAAGGAAGGCGTAGGTTCAAACCATAGGGCATCTTGGGAACATATACCACAAACTAGACGAGTAAAATAACACAAGCTCGAAGGCAGAGGATGGTTGAGCAGGCAGAGATACAATTTACCAAATGCATTATGTATCTGAGGAAAGGCTCCAAAAGGTTATTTAATATGAAGGACGTTGTCAGATAAAATCCAACAAAGGGTCTAGCGGCCCACATAGGATCTGATGTGAGTATCGGTACTCAACCAGAAGAAGAAAGAATGGAAAGGCTTTGGATTATAGAAACATCTGAATAATTCGATGCTTAAATGCAAAGAAATCATGATTTAAAAAATAGAAGATCAGAAGCAGACGCTCTGATCAAAAGATAAATAAGTTGAATAGCCCTAGGGATACAATTGACGGCAATTTGATTGGTCGAGAAACAACTCTTGGTCAAATGACGTCCAAGCCGAAAGGATGAATTCTATGATCCGACTGAGGATTGCGAGCATCCGCAACATATTGAATCAACAGACTCAAATGGTAATGACAAAGGATGCCAATAAGATTACTATACTTATGGGATTTAACCATAATGCAAGCAAGTAAGAATTTAGAGAGCAATAAGCTGCTAAGGATTTTCGGAAGATCGAATAGGATTTCAAAGATTTTTGTGAAACACTCAAACAACTGGGGATGAAGAATCTTTGGTAATTGAGAGGAATTATTCATAGGGGTATTCATGTGGCAAAGAACTTCAAGGCAATTACAAAAGGGGTTCTCGGGACAATGGAGAGTATTTTGGGGCACCTTTTAGAAACAAGAGCAACTAGGGACAAAGGTATGAACGGCAACTGTATGTACTTATCCATAAGGATATATCGATGGCAGGGAATTGCAAAGGCGGTGGGCACAAGGGTCTCGGGAAAACATCAAAGAGTATCTTCAGAATCTTCTGATGAAGCAGACGATCATATGGAATGAAGGGGCTCTCCGATAGGAAGTGGTTACGAGAACCTAAAGTTAGAGTTAGTAAAATCTTTAACCCGAATAGAAGAGAGATCAGAATCCCAGAGTATAGACGAGGAATAAAAGATCCTAGTACCACCCATCGGCGACTTGGGCTCGTAAGCCACACAGCCAAGTTAGTAAAACAGTTTTGGATGACTAGACTCAACTTCGGCCAAGGTGTTGGAAGGGGGCTACCTACATGCAGTCGGCTCTGATACCAACTTATGACGCCCCTGATTCAATCGTACACTAATCATACACGCAAATGTGTATGATCAAGATCAGGGACTCATGGGAAGATATCACAACACAACTCTAGACACAAATTAAAATAATACAAGCTTTATATTACAAGCCAGGGGCCTCGAGGGCTCGAATACATCAGCTTGAATACAAACGAGTCAGCAGAAGCAACAATATCTGAGTACAGACATAAGTTAAACAAGTTTGCCTTAAGAAGGCTACCACAAAAGCAACATCGATCGAAAAGGCAAGGCCTCCTGCCTCGGAGCCTCCTAACTACTCTTGGTCATCGGCGGTCTCCGTCACGTGGTAGTAGGCACCCTCGGGGTAGTAGCAGTCGTAAAAGGTGTCATCTGGCTCCTGGACTCCGTCATCTGGTTGCGTCATCCAAGAAGAATGGAAAAGGGGAAAAAGAGGGAGCAAAGCAACTATGAGTACTCATCCAAAGTACTCGCAAGCAAGGATCTACACTACAGATGCAACATTATCAAAGGAAGGCTGTATATGTGGACTGGGCTGCAGAAATGCCAGAATAGAGAGAAGGCCTAGTCCTATCGAAGTCTAGCATCTTCTGGAAACCACCATCTTGCAGCAACAGGAGGGAGTAGAGTAGCATAAAGTAAAGTAGTATTAGTGTTATCAACCTCGGCCAGAGATCCTTTCTCGACTCCCTGCGAGAAAGATATCCCAGAGCCGTACTATCCAGTTATCATCACCATCAAATTCTCATCACAAGTATCCAGTTCTAGTTGTATCGATCGGGATACAACTCCGAGTGTCCTTTACCGTAGGACAGGCTATCGATAGATGTTTTCTTCCCTGCAGGGGTGCACCAACTTACCCACCACGCTCGATTAACTCCGGCCGGACACACTTTCCTGGGTCATGCCCGTCCTCGGCGAAACAATGCGCCGCAACCCGACCTATGCTTAATAGAGAGGTCAGCATGCCGGACTAAACCTATGCCCCCAGGGGTCATGGGCCATCTCCCCAGGAACTCCTGCACGTTGCATGGGCGGCCGGTGAGCAGACCTAGCTACCTCCTTCAACAAGGCAGGTGCTTACGCAGTCCAACCCGGCGCTTGCCGCTCAGTCGCTCACGTCTAATAAGCTTCGGCTGATGCATACGACGCAGAACGCCCATACTATGCCCACGTGATGGTTAGTGCTATCAGGCCAGAGGCCCCTCGGATCAAATATCCAAATCGTAGTGGATTAGGAACGCACGGTAACAAACAGAGACTCACGAAAGATGTGACCCCGTTGCCCCGTCTTGAGGACTTGCAGCAAGGGCTAAGAATGCCCGACCACACCTTGTAATTATCTCACAGGCACCTTCCAGGTCAACCCGACTCCAGATCACTCGCAATTATGCTCGCGCGGGTACCCCTCATGGTCGACCCGTCTTTAGTAACATGGTTCAGTGTCAAGTCATAGTAACCATAGTAACCGTGTGTCCAAACATCAAGGGGAAAACCCGAGGAATCACCCACGGTGAATTCCAGTCGATGTAATCATCAAGGTGAACGTAAGAGGAATCACCCCCGAGGTTCACACTTGAGGGGTTGCACGACAGAGTCGTATCTGAAGTGGTTAAGGCGGAATCACCCTCGATGACCATGACCGGATAACTACACTACAGGGTTAACATCAGAAGTGCTGCAGAGGTCTCACCCTCGGCACTCGATAGTAACCCAGCAGTGTCGATCAACTAAGGGGAAAGTGATGTGCGGTGCCGGGGCCTGGTCTTCGATCCCGTTGATCGGGTCTTCGGTGTTGAAGCAGGGGCAACAAGAACAAGGTGGGGGTCACTGATGGATCACTAACCAACCTATACTAAGCAGTTTAGGATAAGCAGGTAAGGTAGAACAGCAGATACAAAAGCAGGCTATGCATCAGAATAGGAGCAATCAATAACAATAGCAAAATCTAATGCAAGCATGAGAGAATGCAATGGGCGATATCGGGATGATCAAAGGGGGGGCTTGCCTGGTTGCTCTGGCAAGGAGGAGTCATCGGTGACGTAGTCGATCACAGGGGCAGCATCGATCTCGGGGTCTACCGGAGAGAAGAGGGGGAAGAAACAGTAAATATAAAGCAAACATAACATAACAGGACAACATGCAGAGCTAGACGTATTCTAACGCGGTGCTACACGATACCAGCGAGGGGGGAAGTCAACCGGGAATGTTTTCCCGGTTCTGGACCTGTGTCAGACAGATGACCGTAGGGGGAAAGTTCCATGTTCAGCATGCTAGGGGCATGTGACAGATGAACGGACCGCGTATCCGGATTCGTCACGTTTTTCTGAGCAACTTTCATGTAGAAAACATTTTCATCCGAGTTACAGATTATTTTATATGAATTATCAAAGTTTTAAAGATTTCTGAAATTTATTTAATTACTTAAATTGAACATTATCCAGAACAGTGAAATGTGATGTCAGCATGACATCACCATGATGTCAGCAGGTCAAACCCACCTGACCAGAGTCAAACCTGGCTTGTGGGTCCAACGGGACCCACCTGTCATAGACTAAGGCTAACTAAACAAGGTTAATTAGATTAGTTAATTGATTAGGTTAATTAAACACAATTAATTAAGTTAATTAATTAATTAATGTATTTTATTATTTATTTATTTTAAAACCCCCTTTTTTTAATGGGGCGTGGGGCCCCAACGTTAGTGGCCCACGGGGCCTAAATGGGCGACGGGTTACAGGCGTGTGGGTGCGGGGCGCACCCAGGCGCCCACCATGCGGGGGGAGGCGAGGCCGACCGGGGTTGTGCCCGGTGGTGGCGAGGCCACGGCGGCCAGCGGCGGGCGGGGGCCAGCGGCTGGAGGCGGCGGGGCAGAGGCGGGTCGTCGCCAGGCGACAAGCAGCAGCTCGCAAGCGGGAGGGGCGCGGGGGCAAGGCGTGGCCATGGCGCGGTGGGACGCGGGCTCGCCGGGGGCAATAGAAGGGAGCTACAGGTGTGCGGGGTGGAGGGAATGGCCGGATAGCACGGTGGCGCGACCGCGGACGCGGAAGGCGGGCGGCTGCAGCGTCGGTGCAACGGCGGCCGCGAGCTCCTCGAGAGCTCGGGCGTGACGGCGGGGACGGGGCCCAGGCGTGGAGTCGCGCTGGCGTGCACGGGACGACGACCAACAGCGAGACGAAAACAGGAGACGGGAAGGGGAATCAGCGTGGGAGCTCATAGTGAGGTAGACGACGGCGAGCTTGCGTGGATGCGGGGAGGATCGGAGCTGGCAGATCGCTGAGGTAGCCGAGGCAAGCACCGGCGAGGGGAACAGGCACAGCCGGCGTTGTTGAGGCTCCCTGGCGCCAACTTGGTTCTGTAGACGAAGAAGACGAGGCCCACGGTGCAGATGGGAACGACGGTGGGGTGCGACGAGGCCAGTGGCCGCGGCTTCGACGGGCCATGGCGACGCTCGGAGACGGTGGCGGCTTCGGGCACTTCTCCCCAGCGCTAGAGAAGGGAGAGGAAGCGTGGGGGATCTGGGAGGCGAGGGGAGATCTGGGCGATGCGGGGCCGAGGGGGGGTTGCGGCCTTATCCTCTCGACGAGGCCGACGAGGCGGTCGGGGTCGACCGCTCCACGGCTGGTTGACTGGGCCGGCCAGTTTGCTAGTAGGGCCGGACAGTTGGCTAGCTGGGCCGGTCGGTTTAGTGTGGGGGAAAGTCTAGTTGTTTTCTCCCTTTTCTATTATTCTGCCCCTGTTTCCTATTTAAAAGAGCTACTGAAATAATTTTGTTAAAAGTGGCACTTTGCACAAAAATAGATAGGAACAAAGTGAAGCTGCATAAAAAGTTTGGGGTTAGAAGGAGTTGGCTAACCATTTTTAGAAATTGGAAAGGCCAATGTAATTATTGTTGGACCACAAAATAATACCCCAGGGGCATTTTGTTTACACAAATGAGGTTGGTTTCAACATGACAATTAACCAGAGATTATTTGCCACACCTTGAACATTTTAGCTTTCATGTGTGAGAACTTTGAGTTTTGGACTTTATTTTGAATTTGAAATTTGAACTGGAATAGAATCAAAGTGAGATTAGCAACAGTAACAATGATGACAAGGCATCATTAGAGGGGGATTACTGTAGCATGATTCTCGGGGTGTTACAGGTTTGAGAGGAGATGGTGCTGGTTAAGATGTTGATGGAGATTGACCCCCTCCCGATGAGAGGATCGATGGTGATGACGATCACGATGATTTCCCCCTCCCGGAGGGATGTTTCCCCGGCAGAACATCTCCGCCGGAGCCCTAGATTGGTTCAGCCCAGGTTCCGCCTCGAGACGGCGCCGCTTCGTCCCGAAAGCTTCCTTCTGATTTTTTCCAAGTCAAAACACACCATATAGCAAAAGATGGCGTCAAGGGCCTGCCAGGGGCCCCACAAGACTGGAGGGCGCGCCCAGGGGGTTAGGGCACGCCGTCCACCCTTGTGGGTGGCATATGGGGCCCCTCTGGTGCTTTCTTCGCCCAATATTTTTTTATATTTGCCAAAAATATTCTCCGTGAAGTTTCAAGACTTTTGGAGTTGTGCAGAATAGGTCTCTAATATTTGCTCCTTTTCCAGTCCAGAATTTCCAGCTGCCGGCATTCTCCCTCTTCATGTAAACCTTATAAAATAAGAGAGAAAAGGCATAAGTATTGTGATATAACACGTAATAACAACACATAATGCAATATCAATATAAAAGGATGATGCAAAATGGACGTATCAACTCCCCCAAGCTTAGACCTCGCGAAAAATATGTCCACATGTTTAGAGATAGAGGTGTCGATAAAATAAAATACGGACATGAGGGCATCATGATCATCTTTAGAACAACAACATATATTGTCATACAATTTCTTATGCTAAAGTAACAATTCATTCACAAGGTAAATTATGAATCAGAAACTTCATTGAAAACTAACAAACTAGGACCTCAGCCATATAAGGTTTTCAGCAAGTCCACATACTCGACTATCATTTAGTCTTTCACAATTGCTAACACTCACGCGATACTTATAGGTACAAAGTACCAATCAGACAGAAAGAAAGATAGGGGCTTATAGTTTCGCCTCCCGACCTTTTACCTCAAGGGTAATGTCAATAGTAATACTTTATGAAAACCTACATCCGAGTGCATATATATATATCTGGATCTCTCCCACACATAGGAAAAAGGGTAAAAAGGAGAGGTGAAGATCACCATGACTCTTGTATAAGGGTAGAAGGTAAAAATAAAAGGTAGGCCCTTCGCAGAGGGAAGCAGAGGTTGTCATGCGCTTTTATGGTTGGATGCACAAAATCTTAATGCAAAAGAACGTCACTTTATATTGCCGCTTGTGATAAAGAACTTTATTATGTAGTTTGTCACTTTTATTTCTTCCATATCACAAGTCCGTATAAAGCTTATTTTCTTCACACTAATAGATCTTACATATTTAGAGAGCATTTTTTATTGCTTGCACCGATGACAACTTATTTGAAGGATCTTACTCAATCCATAGGTAGGTATGGTGGACTCTCATGGCAAAACTAGGTTTAGGGATGTTTGGGAGAACAAGTAGTATCTCTACTTGGTGCAAAGAATTTGGCCAGCATGAGAGGGAAAAGCAAGCTCAACATGTTGGACGATCCATGACAATATAACTTCTATTTGGATATAAGAAAACATAACCCATTATGTTGTCTTCCTTGTCCAACATCAACTTTTTAGCATGTCATATTTTAATCAGGGCTCATAATCAAAAATATGTCCAAAATAGTATATTTATATGTAAAACCTCTCTTTCTTCATTACTTCCTATTAATTGCAGCAATGACCAAAACTATGTTTGTCAACTCTCAACAACTTTTAATCATCATACTCTTTATATGTAAAGTCATTACTCTCCGTAAGATCAATATATGATCTTTTTATTCTTTCTTTAATTCCCTCAAGATCATAGCAAGATAGCAAAGCCCTCAACTCAAAACTACTTTTTATTATATATAACTCATGGACTCGATTACATAGATAGAGATCAAAATAAAACTCAAAGCTAGATCATACTAAAACTTTACTCTACTTGATCAAGATATAACAAAAAGGATCGAACCAAGAAAAACGATAAAGATAGAGGTGTGATGGTGATACGATACCGGGGCACCTCCCCCAAGCTTGGTAGTTGCCAAGGGGAGTGCCCATACCCATGTATTTATATATCTTTCTTCGGAGGTGGTGATGATGGAGTTGTTGATGAAGTAGTGCGACACATCGAGCGTAGGAGATGCTCCAATTTACGAATAGTGCCCTAAAGTGCGATGATATGCTCTTGCAACAAAATATTTTCATGGGTGAGATATTTATTTTGCACATGAACTATTTCAATGATCTTGAAAGCTTCAATTTCAGTAGGGGTATGATGATTGTAGTAAGGTTGAAGGATGTCTTCTTCTCCAGCTGCCGGAGTTTGCTCTCCAGTGACCTTCTTCATCTTATCATCCTTGTTAGTTTCCCCAAGTTCTTATCTCTTCATCTCTATCTTCATCAGCCAAGCATCATTGCCCACATTGTTAGAGGAGGGGGACGACATGATGCCTAGTCTTGAAAACTCCGGCAAAAAAAAGTTCAAAATGAAAACATGGGATTTTGTCGCGGTACAGTGGTCAAAACCTTTGGGAGATTATATAATGAATTTTGACCGACCAAAAGAAGTATTGTGCAAGAAAACGAAATCCGGAAGGCACACGAGGTGGCCACAAGGTAGGGGGCACGCTCAGGGGGTAGGGCGTGCATTCCACCCTCGTGGTCTCCTTGTGTCTCTTTCAGACTACTTTAATTTTCCTAATATTTCAAATAGTCCAAAATGGAGAAAAAATGCTATTAGAACAGTTTTAGAGTCGGTTTACTTACCGTACCACATACCTATTCCTTTTTGGAATTTGAATCGTTCTGGAGTGTCCCTTATGTACTCCTCCGGTGTTACGGTGTTAATTATATTGGTCTCAACATTTATGGGATTACCTGAGATATAATGTTTGATTCTTTGACCATTTACCACCTTCGGATTTGTGCCTTTGGCGGTGTTGATTTTTATGCCACCAGAACGATAGACCTCCTCGATAATGTAAGAACCTTCCCATTTAGAGAGAATTTTTCCTTTCCTGCAAAAAATCTTAAACGAGAGTTTAATAGCAAAACATGATCACCTACATTAAACTCACACTTTTGTATCCTTTTTTCGTGCCATCTTTTAACTTTTTCTTTAAACAACTTGGCATTCTTATAGGCTTGGGTTCTCCATTCATCAAGCGAGCTAATGTCAAATAACTTCTTCTCACCGAAAAGTTTGAAATCATAATTGAGCTCTTTAATAGCACAATATGCCTTATGTTCTAGTTCGAGAGGTAAGTGACAAGCCTTGCCATAAACCATTTTATACGGAGACATACCCATAGGATTTTTATAAGCAGTTCTATAAGCCCATAATGCATCATCAAGTTTCTTGGACCAATTCTTTCTAGATCTATTAACAGTCTTTTGCAAAATCAATTTAATCTCTCTATTACTCAATTCTACTTGACCACTAGACTGAGGATGATATGGAGATGTAATTCTATGGTTTCATACTTAACAAGCATTTTGCGAAAAGCACCATGAATAAAATGTGAACCACCATTAGTCATTAAATATCTAGGGACTCCAAACCTTGGAAAAATAACTTCTTTAAGCATCTTAATAGAAGTGTTATGATCGGCACTACTAGTTGTAATAGCTTCTACCCACTTAGTAACGTAATCAACTACAACTAGAATATGTGTATACCCATTGGAGGTAGGAAAAGGTCCCATATAATCAAAGCCCCAAACATCAAATGGTTCAATAACAAGTGAATAATTCATAGGCATTTCCCGAGTTCTACTAATATTACCAATTCTTTGGCATTCATCACAAGACAAGGTAAACTTATGAGCATCCTTGAAGAGAGTAGGCCAATAAAAAGCGGATTGCAATACCGTATGTGTAGTTCTATTTCCAGCGTGGTGTCCTTTGTAAGCCCCGGAGTGACACTTGCGTAGGATCTGTTCCTGTTCATGCTCAGGTACACAACGTCCAATAACACCATATACTCCTTCTTTATAAAGATGTGGGTCATCCCAGAAGTAATGTCTTAAATCATAAAAAAACTTTTTCTTTTGCTAGTATGTGAAACTAGGTGGTATAAATTTAGCAACAATGTAATTAGCATAATCAGCATACCATGGAGTATTAAGAGAAGCATTTATGACAACTAATTTTTCATCAGGAAAGCTATCATCAATAGGCAGTGGGTCCTCAAGAATATTTTCTAACCTAGACAAGTTGTATACAATGGGGCTCTCAGCTCCCTTTCTATCAATAATATGCAAATCAAATTCTTGTAACAAGAGAACCCATCTAATAAGTCTAGGTTTAGCACATTTCTTTTCCATAAGATATTTAATAGCAGCATGATTAGTGTGAA
This sequence comes from Triticum dicoccoides, assembly GCF_002162155.2. NCBI lineage: Eukaryota > Viridiplantae > Streptophyta > Magnoliopsida > Poales > Poaceae > Triticum > Triticum dicoccoides. The sequence continues at coordinate 343,551,069 of NC_041387.1, read as the reverse complement.
TAGTTACTTTGGAATCAACAATATAAGATCTAAACTTATCACAAGCGAAAACAACTGCTAAAAATTCCTTTTCATTAGTAGCATAATTTCGTTGGGCACTGTCTAGAGTTTTACTAGCATAATGAATAACATTCTATTTCTTATCAACTCTTTGCCCTAGGACAACACCAACAACATAATCACTAGCATCACACATAATTTCAAAGGGTAAATTCCAATCAAGCGGTTGAACAATAGGTGAAAAAATCAAGGCTTTCTTAAGTATTTCAAATGCTTCTACACAATCATCATCAAAAACAAAAGGAACATCCTTTTGCAAGAGATTATTGAGAGGCTTAGAAATTTTAGAGAAGTCTTTAATAAACCTCCTACAGAAACTAACATGACTAAGGAAACTTCTTATACCTTTGATATCTTTTGGACAATGCATCTTTTCAATAGCATCTACTTTAGCTTTATCAACTTCAATACCTCTTTCAGAAATTTTATGCCCCAAGACAATACCTTCATTAACCTTAAAGTGACACTTCTCCCAATTCAATACAAGATTAGGTTCTTCACATCTCTTCAAAACTCGATCAATGTTGCTCAAGCAATCTTCAAAAGAAGTTTCATAAACGGAGAAATCATCCATGAAAACCTCAACAATCTTTTCATAGAAGTCGGAGAATATAGTAGTCATACATCTTTGAAAGGTAGCAGGTGCATTTCACAAACCAAAAGGCATATGTCTATAAGCAAAGGTACCGAAAGGGCAAGTAAAAGTGGTCTTTTCCTGATCATTTTTTGACACAGGTATTTGAGAGAAACCAGAATAACCATCTAGAAACAGGAATGTGTATGTTTGGATAGTCGTTCTAGCATTTGATCAATAAAAGGTAGAGGGTAATGTTCTTTTCCAGTAGCTTTATTTAATTTGTGAAAATCAATTACCATTCTATAACCTGTAACATTTCTTTGTGGAATCAATTCATTCTTATAATTAGGGACAATAGTAATACCTCCTTTCTTAGGGACACAATGAACAGGACTTACCCACTTACTATCAACAATAGGATAAATTATACCTGCCTCCAGAAGCTTTAATATTTCATTTCTTACCACTTCTTTCATCTTAGGATTTAACCGTCGTTGATGATCAACAACTGGTTTAGCATCAGGCTCCAAATTAATTTTGTGCTGACATAGAGTGGGTCTAATGCCCTTAAGATTATCAAGAGTATATCAAATAGCGGCGCGGTGCTTCTTCAGATTTTTCAATAATTTCTTTCTTCATGCTTTGAAAGATTAGCACTAATAATAGGATATATCTTCTTTTCATCAAGATCAGCATATTTCAAAGTATCAGGTAACTGTTTAAGATCAAAGACGGGGTCACCCTTTGGGTTGAGGAGGATCCCCAAGGATTTCAACAAAAAATTGTGTTTCAAAATATGTCCTTGGTTATAGAATGTTTGATCTATTTCCCTTCTTTCATTCATAAAAAATATCATTTTCATGGTCTAGCAAATATTGTTCTAAAGGATCAGTAGGAGGCACGACAATAGAAGCAAGACCAATAATTTTATCCTTACTAGGCAATTCTTTATCATGGGGTTGTCTACGAAATTTGGAGAAATTAAAATCATGAGACATATCCCCTAAACCAATAGTAACAATATCTTTCTCGAAGTCTATCATAGCATTAACAGTGTTCAAGAAAGGTCTACCAAATATAATGGGACAAAAATCATCTTGTGGGGAACCAAGAACAACAAAATCCCAATTGGTGATATAGTATCTCTATTGGTAAGCTTAATAGTAACATCAATATCTTCTATCTCAGCAGGTGCAATATCATTCATAATTTCTTGATATAATGTAAAAGGAATTGCACTCACACTAGCACCCACGTCACACAAGCCATCATAACAATGTTCTCCAATTTTAATGGAAACAACAGGCATGCCAACAACAGGTCTATGTTTATATTTAGTATCGGGTTTAGCAATCCTAGCAGCTTCATCATAGAAATAAATAACATGCCCATCAATATTATCGACCAAGAGATCTTTAACCATAGCAATACTAGGTTGAACTTTAACTTTTCAGGGGGTGTAGGTGTTCTAGTATAACTTTTAAGAACCACGGTTGAAGCTTTAGCATGATCCTTTATTCTAATAGGAAAAGGTGTTTTCTCAATATAAGCACTAGGAACAATAGGATCAACATTATAAGTAATAGTTTCTTCTTCAACTTTAATAGGTTCTACTACTTTAAGTTCAATAGGATGATGATATTTAAACCACTTCTCCTTAGCGAGATCAACATGAGTAGCAAATGATTCACGAAAAGAAGCTACTATCTCAGAGTCAAGTCCATATTTAGTGCTAAAATCATGAAAAGCATCGGTATCTATAAAATATTTAACACAATCAAACATAAGGTTTATACCTGATTCCTTACCTTCGTCGAGTTCCAAATCTGCAAAGTTGCATTTAATTATTTCCAATAAATCCCATATGAATTCAATAGTCTTCTTCATAAAAGAACCAGTACAAGAAGTATCGAGCATGGATTGATCATTATGAGAAAGCCGGGCATAAATTTGATGAATAATAATTTCTCTTTAGAGCTCATGATTGGGGCATGAATATAACATTGACTTAAGCCTCCCCCAAGCTTGAGTGATACTTTCTCCTTCATGAGGTCAAAAATTATATATATAATTCCGATCAAGATGAACCATATGCATAGGATAAAGCTTCTGATGAAATTCCAATTTCAATCGGTTGTAGTTCCATGATCCAGTATCATCACATAGCCTAAACCATGTCAATGAATTTCCCTTCAAAGATAAAGGGAAGAAATTTTTCTTGACAACATCATCGGGCATACTTGCAAGCTTAAATAATCCACAAACTTCATCCACATAGATTAGGTGCATATCGGGATGTAATGTTCCATCTCCTGTACAAGGATTAGCTGGCAGTTTCTCTATCATACCCGAAGGAATTTCATAATAAATATTTTCAGTAGGTGCAGTAGGTTGAGGAGCAACTATTTGCTCTTCCGGTCGAGGTGAAGATACCCTGAACAAGCCCCTCAAAGGGTTATTTCCCATAGTAACAAGTGACAGTAAATTTCAGCACACTATATAAATGTTTCCTTACCAAATTCCACTCACCAAAGGTGCTTCACTTCACGACAACGGCGCCAGAAAATAATCTTGATGACCCACAAGAATAGGGGATCTATCATAGTCCTTTCAATAAGTAAGAGTGTCAAACCCAACAAGGAGAAGAAGGAAATGACAAGCGATTTTCAGCAAGGTATTCTCTACAAGCATTGAAATTAGCGGTAACAAATAGTTGTATGATGAGATACTTCGTAACGGGTAACAAGTAACAAAAGTAACTAAGGTGCAGCAAGGTGGCCCAATCCTTTTTGTAGCAAAGGAAAAGCCTGAAAAACTCTTATATAAAGAAAAGCGCTCCCGAGGACACATGAGAATTACTGTCAAGCTAGTTTTCATCATGCTCATATGATTCGCGTTCGTTACTTTGATAATTTGATATGTGGGTGAAGTAGTGCTTCGGTGTTGCCCTTCCTTGGACAAGCCTCCCACTTATGATTAACCCCTCTCGTAAGCATCCGCAACTATGAAAGAAGAATTAAGGTAAACCTAACCATAGCATGAAACATTTGGATCCAAATCAGCCCCTTACGAAGCAAGACATAAACTAGGGTTTAAGCTTCTATCACTCTAGCAGCCCATAATCTACTTATTACTTCCCAATGCCTTCCCCTAGGCCCAAATAATGCTGAAGTGTCATGTAGTCGACGTTCACATAACACCACTAGAGGAAAGATAACATACATCTCATCAAATATCAAAGGGATACCAAATTCATACGATTACTTATAACAAGACTTCTCCCATGTCCTCAAGAAAAAACATAACTACTCACAAAGAATATTCATGTTCATAATCAGAGGAGTATTAATTATCATTAAGGATCTGAACATATGATCTTCCACCGAATGAACCAACTAGCATCAACTAGAAGGAGTAATCAATACTACTAGCAACCCACATGTACCAATTCGAGGTTTTGAAACGGAGATCGGATACAGCTCTGTCAGAGCCCTAGATTGGTTCAGCCCAGGTTCCACCTCGAGACGGCGCTGCTTCCTCCCGAAAGCTTGCTTCTGATTTTTCCAGGTCAAAACACACCATATAGCAGAAGATGGGCGTCGGGGGCCTGCCAGGGTGTCCACAAGACCGGAGGGCGCGCCCTCCACCCTTGTGGATGGCAGGTGGGCCCCCTCTAGTGCTTTCTTCGCCCAATATTTTTCATATTTTCCAAAAGTATTCTCCGAGAAGTTTCAAGACTTTTGGAGTTGTGCAGAATAGGTCTTTAATATTTGCTCCTTTTCTATTCCAGAATTCCAGCTGCTTGCATTCTCCCTCTTGATGTAAACCTTATAAATTAACAGAGAAAAGGCATAAGTATTTTGATATAACATATAATAACAGCCCATAATGCAATAAGTATCAATACAAGAGCATGATGCAAAATGTACGTATCAACATGAAGAACTCCAAGGGTCACGAAAGAACTTAAAACCACCCCAGGTTGAAAAGAAATGCAAGGGATACGAAAGAATTTAGATAGCACTCCGGTTGGTAAGAGAGGCAAGACTTGAGTAAGATGAAAAGAACTTGAATAGAACAATGCTCATGTTAAATGGATAAGCAAGAAAAAGAACATGATCTTGACAAAACGAGACGATGGGTCAAGGAGAGAAACATCACCATGCCTTCAAAACGAAAGAATAGAAGGTAGATTATTGGAATAAGAGAACGGAGAAGAAAATGCCAATGTCTGCCATAAATGAACTTGGAAAGCAACCTTGCAGAGAAGGATTGAATGGAGTTGTTGGAAAATCAACAATGAAAAGAACAAGCTTGTTGTGGGCTTATGGAAAAATATCTCAAAATTTTGAGGTTCAACCTGCCACTACCGAATGATTTGTTAGCTGAGAGGAACGAAGAGATGGAAAACTCCATTTCAAAAGATAAGCAAGAATGAATTTAAACTTCGAAATGCAAGGAGAAGAATGCTTGAGCTCTTCCAACAAGAATCTTGAAGAACACTTCGAGAATGATTGGAATCCTTGATGAACCACCATGTATAGCCTCCATGAAGAACTCCAAATATAAAAGAATGATCAAACGAAAGGAAAGTTGAAAAGAACAAGAGCCTTGCAATGATTTAGATGGAGCTTTGCGACGAGATAATTGAGAGAGCTTGGAACTCCAAAAAAAGTATGAAGCACTTGGGATTTAGAATTTATTCATCATGAATAAACTCTGGGAGAAGGAATGAAATCTCCTTGAGGAAACAAGAATAAGAATTATGTTATGCTTAACCTTCACCAAATTAAATTGATGACAATCAACGGATTTGGCATACTCCTTATTCTCATTGAAAAAGGATTGAAGAGAGATATAACACAAACTTGGTAAGGTCTTCAATGAACCACCAGTATGATTTAGGAAAGAACGAATGAATTTATATGGTAACAAACGAAAAGGAATCTTGAACGAACCATCGTAAGATTTGAAAACGATTGGAGAAAAGTGAACGAATCACTGGGAAATTTAGAAACGAACGAAGATACTTGAGGGAATTAAGATGCAAGAGAACGAAGAGATCACGAGATGACTAATGAATGCTTGAATGACGCACCAGAAGAATTTGCAGAACGAGAGCTGAAAGTTGAGAATGAAGAATTTGTGAAATGATGGGCTCTGGAGAATCAAAACGAAAACAACTACTAAAATGCTTTGGATGGATATGAAAATAATTCTTGATGATCAGAACAATTGTGAGGATGGCATGAAACTAGCACCATGAGTCTTCAGGAGAACAGAGCAAGATTTAAGGGAAACTCTTCTTTGGTCTTCAAAGCCAAGAATGACGACGAGAATCACCAAAATTATTTGAGACACTTCGGAGAAATGAAGAATAGAGAGGTTGAGCCAAAGATGAAAAGAATTTGAAAGTGATCTTGGAGAAGGCATATAACTGATGAAAATTCATCCTTACATCAAACTTTGAAAAAAGAATTTGAGAGTAGCTTCGAAAAAATTTAGAAGAGTCAGGTAAGATTCTAGGGAAAGACCTGCGGGTTAGGGCCCACCCAAAGCAACACTGTTGAACAATTTTTAAAGAGAGATTGCACCGATTGAGTTAAATGTCTTGAATGAGAAAACATCCACGAAATAGAACAAACGGATCTTGAATGAAAAGACGAGTCTCCTGAGATATCTTCAGCACTTCAGATACAAATAGATAGAGGTGAATGATTAAGAGGTGCACCGGCATGGGGAAGCATTTGAAACGAGGAAAGGGATATGATCAAAACCAGAAGCTTGAATTGAATCCACCGAAAAAGATTATGAGAATGAAGAATGTTGAACTTGAAACTCCTGAGCATATTCATGTTAAATCACCAGATCAAAACTTGAAAGAAAAGGATGAAGAGACTTTGCAGAATAAAATGATACTTGATTAAGAAATCTGAGTCCTTGAAGAAAAAGGGTGGGATGGTTTGAAAACAAAGGCAACTTGGGATGGATGAAATGGACAACGTTGAGAAAACTGAGAACTGATCTTACAAATGGGGAAAATGATAGGATCATCTTGAAGAGAAGCACACGGATTTGAATAAAATGGCATGAAAAGTTTGATGATAAAAAAGGATTAGCACTCCCATAGAAATATGAGAACACCACCTAGAAAAGGTATGAAATCCAATTTGACTTTGAAGCAACTCGAATACCACAACTCAAAACAAAACAATGGATTTGGCTTGCAGAATAAGCCAGAAACAAATACATAACCCATTATGCATCTATTGGAAGGATAATTCTAGAAAATTGCTTTAATTCCCACCTATGAATTCCCAAAATTCTTGGTTATGCAATCTGGTGCAATGAGTACAAGGAAATATCATCACACAACTCCTAGCAGAATTCTACGCTCCAAATGTACGGCCTCCATCAACACATAACCAAAAACCTCGGAAACTGTGTACCTCAGATCTTCAAAAGACAGAAGCTATACTAGTTGTGGAAATACATCTGATCGCTCTCCCCAGTAGTGGGTGGCATCAAACTACTCTCACCACAAAAAGCATAGAAGCGTTTTCGATGTCTGTGCCCTCTGGTATTCTGGAACTGAAACGATAGGCACTATGACAAAAACACCTTGGAGCTCAACTCCTCGGGACACTGCCACAACCCCTAAATGTCAGGGGGCACCAAGAATATAATTCCCGTCACAATGATATTAGACCAATTCCACAATACTCAAGTGATCCTAAAAAGTTATGAGTGAAAAAGGAGAGTAATGGAAACAAAACACTTACGTCACAATTCCTTAGCAGAGCGATAAAGGGGATAAGGAGTAAAAGGAGTTACTACTCTCCGATATATAACTAGACTCAAAATAGTTTTTCTTTCTAGACTCAACAATGACAATGATTCGATCAATCAAGGGGGCTCCTGTGGTAGGTAAAGTTCTGATACCAATTTGTCATGCCCAAGATGTTATTCTATCCCAATCACGTGATGAATTCATGATTGGGGCACAATCGCATTTCGAGCGCATAACAAGGTGGATATCATTACAACATACCATGTACTGAATAGATGAGAATACAAGATGTAGGCTTACACTCGCCACAAGCTACAACATGAATACAACAATTCATCAATACATAGCAATCATCATACAGAAGTGCAGGATCCGACTATGGATGAAATCAAACAAAAAAGAAGAATGACATCAACCCTACTAATCCCAGGCTCCCGACCCAGAACCTATCCCTTGATCAAAGAAGAGAAGTAGAAGAACTCCAAACAAGCAAGCATCGCTCCCACGTCAGATCATCGCATTACCTGTACCTGTTGTAGTAATCTGTGAGTCACGAGGACTCAGCAATCCCATTACCATGGGTATCAAGACTAGCAAAGCTTAATGGGTATGGAATGGATAAGTGGTTATGTTGCAGCAAGAACTAAGCTTTGTACGGTGGCTAACTTATGAGTATGAGAGTTAGAAGAGCAACTACGCATAACAGACGCAAACTAGTAACGACTAAGAAGTGATCCTGAACTACTTACGAGTCAAACATAACCCCACCATGTTCTCTTTCTGAACTCCCTCGAAAAGAGACAATCACGGTTACGCACGTGGTTGGTATGTTTTGTTTCGGATCTGTTGTCAAGTTCTCTACAACCGGATATTATAAATTTCCCGTCTGCCACATAACCGCGGGCACGGCTTCCAAAAATATTAGACCCTGCCGGGTTGTCCCAACTTAGTCCATCACAAACTCTCACGATCCGCGGAGGAAAATCCTCTTTTTCGGGACAACTCGGTCAAGCTCAAAATCCCGGTTCACAAGACATTTCGATAATGGTAAAACAAATCTAGCAAGACCTCTCGACGTGCCGACACCCTGATAGGAGCCACGCGTATCTTGTCTCAGGCCACGATTAGATGGTCAAGCTACGAGCAAAACCAATCCTCGAGTTTCCTCATGGTGGCCCCGTAGGCTTCCTGGTTTGGACCAACAGTCATGAGGAGCACTTGCCCGGGTTGTTGATTAATTATCCTCGGGTATCAGTAAGTCCCTATGCAAGTTTTAGTTGTTATTAGGCAAATGGCAAAACCAAAGTTGGGCCTTGCTGGAAGAGTTTTATTCAAAGCAAACTCAAGGGGGCCCATAAACCCCGACCGTGTTAGGAACGCAAAATCAAGGAACATAACACCGGTATGACGGAAACTAGGGTGGCAAGAGTGGAACAAAACACCAGGCAAATGGCCGAGCCTTCCACCCTTTACCAAGTATATAGATGCATTATTAAATAAGAGATATTATGATATCCCATGATATCCATGTTCCAACATGGAACAACTTGCACTGCACCTGCAACTAGCAACGCTATAAGAGGGACTGAGCAAATTGGTAACATAGCGAAACAATGGTTTGCTAGGATGGTGGAAAGGTTAGAGGCTTATCATGGCAACTTGGGAGGCTTAATAAACAAGTGGTAGATAGCGCGACATAACGATAACATCGAGACAACTAGCAAGCAAAGATAGTAGAGGTATCCAAGGTAATGGTCAGCTTGCCTGAAATCCCGCTAGGAAGAAGATCGAATCCATGAAGAAGACGAACAGGCGTAGTCGAATGAATCCTCACAATCGCAACGTAACCAAAACTATCGAGACGAAGCACAACTGAAAAGAAGCAAACGACATGGTAAACAAGCTAGCATAGACATGGCATGATGCACAACCAAGTATGATGCATGTCTGGTTTAATGAGGCATGGCAAGTGCAACAAACAATACTACAAATTAAGTGGGGCTCAATATGCAACGAGTTGCATATTAATGAAATACGTTCAATTATTTAGTTCGCTCTCGTTTATGAAACAAACAACATTAAATGTTGTTAAACATGGCAAGAGGAGAAGCATAAGTAAAACTAACTATTTAGGCAAGTTTAAATGAGGCCGGAACAACAAACAACAATTCCGGAAAATCCCCGTGTTCATATTTCGAATTTGCTACTGTTCTGCCCTATACACAATTTTAGAGTTGTTAAACATGCAAAGTAAGTGCATCAAGTTAATCTATGCATTTTCTACCCCATTTACATACCAAGTTTATTTAATTTGGAGCTACGGTTTGTTAGTATTGAAATAAATCATTTTAACATGTTTTTATGCAAATTAATGCAAACAATAATTTAAAGATTTTTAACATAGATGAAAGTTACAATTAACGAAAATACATGAAAAACCGAACATTTTACATATATAGTTTGTTTAATGCCGATGCACGGTTTGTGATATATTAATGCATGAACATGGAGGTTTTTTTTGTAAAACTGCAGCTCCTGGATAAACAGATAAATGCATCTAGGAAAAAAATGCATGCGGGCTGAATCTACACACACTGGGCCAATAGAGAGAAGGGAGAGCAACTAATTAACGAGCGCTCCTTTGGGAGCCTTGCAACGATCAGCGCCACTTGGCGCGCTCCCAGCCGCTGGCCATGTGTCGCGCTATGGATGCTCCCCCCGTTTTTTTTAATTTTTTCGCAGGCATTTTCGGCTTTTAAATGTTTTTCCCGGTTTTTTTGATGTTTTCGTTTTCCACCGTTCTTCCTGAACTTTTGGACCAATTTTTTTTCTGATTTTTTTATTTTCGCGAAAAAACACGTTTCCTTTTTCCTTTTTCCTTTCACGAGAGTCACGGTTTTGCTTTCGTGAGAGACACGGTTTTGCTTTCGCGAGAGACATGGCCGTGCTTCTTGGAAATGAAAAAAAACACGTTTCTGTTTTTTTCCTTCCATGATAGGCGCAATTTTGCTTTCAAGAGAGTCACGGTTGTGCTTTCGCGAGAGTCATGACCGTGCCTCTCAGAAACAGAAAAAATGCATTTTTTGTGTTTTTTCTTCTGCGAGAGGCACGGTTGTGCTTTCACGAATGGCACGGTTGTGCTTTCACAAGAGGCACGACCGTGCCTCTCGGAAACAGAAAAAATGTGTTTTCTGTTTTTTTTTCTTTCACGAGAGGCATGGTTTTGCTTCCGCGAGAGGCATGGTTGTGCTTTCGCGAGAGGCACGGTCGTGCCTCCTCGGAAACGAAAAAAACACATTTTCTCTTTTTTTTCCTTCCGCGAGGGGCACAATTTTGCTTCCACGAGAGGAACGGTTGTGTTTTCACGAGAGGCACGGGCGTGCCTCTTTCAGAAAGGGAAAAACCCGTGCTCCCGGTTTGGTTTTTTCACCGGTTTTTTTCATGAAAAAAAGTTCGTCAAAACCTATCAACATGGGATCTACTTTTGAAGATCTCGGCGCGAGGAATCCAACGGTGAAAACGGTTAGAAATTTGGATGCACAGTTAAAGAGATAAACCATTTTGTATAAACGAATCTACGGAAAAAGGGAAAACTCCCAGGTTGCGACAAGTGGCACACATGGAGCGCGTCACTTGTCACAACCTGGGGAGGTGGGAGTGATCTTTGGAACGAGTACTCCTTAACTAGTGATTTCAGCGAGAAGGGGCTGTGGGGAGCTCACCCATGGGCCAAGGCCCGGTGAGGCAGAGGAGTTGGTCGGGAGAGGCGGGGCGGCTGGGCCTTGGGCGGCTGCGGCAGTGGGGTCTTGGCGCGGCCTTGTGACACCCCCGATTTGATGGTACACTAATCATGCTCGCAAACATGTATGATCAAGATCAGGGACTCACGGGAAGATATCAAACACAACTCTAAAAATAAAACAAGACATACAAGCATTATATTACAAGCCAGGGGCCTCGAGGGCTCGAATACAAGTGCTCGGTCATAAACGAGTTAGCGGAAGCAACAATATCTGAGTACAGACATAAGTTAAACAAGTGCCATAATATGGCTAGCACAAACTGGGATACAGATCGAAAGAGGTGCATGCTTCCTGCCTGGGTTCCTCCTAAACTACTCCTGGTCGTCGGCGGCCTAAACATAGTAGTAGGCACCCTCGGTGTAGTAGGGGTCGTCGTCGACAGTGGCGTCTGGCTCCTGGGCTCCAACATCTGGTTGCGACGTCCAAGAAGAAGAGGAAAAGGGGAAAAAGAGGGAGCAAAGAAACCGTGAGTACTCATCCAAAGTACCCGCAAGCAAGGATCTACACTACATATGCATGGGTATCTGTGTAAAGGGGCAATATCGGTGGACTGAACTGCAGAATTCCAGAATAAGAGGGGGATAGCTAGTCCTATCGAAGACTACGCTTCTGGCAGCCTCCATCTTGCAGCATGTAGAAGAGAGTAGATGGTAAGTTCACCAAGTATCATCGCATAGCATAATCCTACCCGGCGATCCTCCCCTCGTTGCCTTGTGGGAAAGCGATCACCGGGTTACCTCTGGAACTTGTCTGGGTGTGTTTTATTAAGTATCTGGTTCTAGTTGTCATAAGGTTGAGGTACAACTCCGGGTCGTCCTTTTATCGAGGGACACGACTATTCGAATAGATAAACTTCCCTGCAGGGGTTCACCACATTTCCCAACACGCTCGATCCTTTGTCCGGACACACTTTCCTGGGTCATGTCCGGCCTCAGAAGATCAACACGTCGCAGCCCTACCTAGGCACAGCAGAGAGGTCAACACGCTGGTCTAAATCCTAAGCGCGCAGGGGTCTGGGCCCATCGCCCATTGCACACCTGCATGTTGCGTGGGCGGCCGGAAGCAAACCTAACCTCCCTAACACATGAGCAGGCGTTCCAGTCCAATCTGGCGCGCGCCACTCAGTCGCTGATGTCAAGAAGGCTACGGCTGATACCATGACGTCGAGTGCCCATAACTGTTCCCGCGTAGTTGGTTAGTGCGTGTTATTTTGAAGTAACCAGAGATGCCAACCTGGACCAGGCCCACCTCTCACCTAGGTGGTCTCAACCTGCCCTGTCGCTCCGCCACAAAGATCCACTCAGAGGGCCGTCGGGATAAATGTCCTTTCAGCCCCCAATCTGTGAATCACTCGCAGGTACACTACGAGCCGACCCAACTTTAGTCACCACCTGAATAGTATGTATGTATGTATAGTATATACCCGTGATCACCTCCTGAGTGATCACGGCCCGATAGTATAGCATGGCAGACAGACAAGAATGTAGGCCACTAACGATAAACCAGCATCCTATACTAAGCATTTAGGATTGCAGGTAAGGTATCAAGAATTGTAGCAACAATGACAGGCTATGCAACAGAATAGGATTAACCGGAATCAGTAACATGCTACACTACTCTAATGCAAGCAGTGGAGAGAAGGAATAAGAGATATCGGGTGATCAAGGGGGGGCTTGCCTGGTTGCTCTGGCAAGGAGGGGTCATCAACACTGTAGTCGATCGGGGCAACAGCGGCGTCAGTCTCGGTGTCTAACGAGAGAAGAGGGAGAAGAAACAATAAATATAATGCAAACATATGCATGATGATGCATGACATGACAATGAGCGGTGCTAGGTGTGCCCTAACGCGGTAGTAGGTGATACCGGCGAAGGGGGGAAACATCCGGGAAAGTATTCCGGGTGTTTGTCGTTTTTGGACAAATGAATCAGAGGTGAAATGTTGCATGTTAGCTATGGTAGAAACGTGTGACGGGAGAACGGACTGCGTATTCGGATTCATCACATTTTTCTGAGCAACTTTCATGTATAAAGTATTTTCATCCGATTTACGGATTATTTTATATGACTTTTCGAAGATTAAATGATTTTATGGGAAACATTTATTTCGAAAATAAATGGCTAAAAGCTAGATGTACCAATGGTGCGTACACTACCTGTGTGGCTGTTTAACTGCCAGGTGGGGCCAGAGTCAAAGTCAACATCCCAGTTAGAGTTGACTAGTCAAAGTCAACGGTGCCAACATGACCCGACTGTCATAGATAGTAGGTAATTTGATTTTGGTTATTTTGTTTAATCTCTAGGGGACCCACATGTCACATGTACTAATAAAAGCAGCTAAACTAAATTAATCTAGACGGGGCCACATGTCATCTGGCTATACTTAATCACTAGTTAGTCTAACTAGACTAAACTAACAGGCCGGCCACCACACGGCCATACGCAAAGGCACTAGGCCATGGCCACGATACAGGAGGCCTGAAGGTGCTTGCGGCCTCAACCAATAGCAGCAGTAGCTATGGCAGCAGAAGCAACGACGGTAGCAGCAACAAGTGCAGAGCAGCAGCTAGCGGGAGATGCAGCATGCAGGAAGCAGCGGCGGTGAACAACAGCAGCAGCGTCTGTACGTGGGGCTGGCCGGCACGGTTGGCGAGCAGGAGCAAGGACGCTGGGGGCGAGCAGCACACGATTGCAGGTGTGCGCGGGCGCGGCCGACTGCAGCGACAGCGCAGCGGCAAGGCAACGCGCGGGGCCACAGGGTGGCCAGCAGGGGCGTGGGGTGGTAGCGGGCGATGTCAGGCGGTGGGCACGCAGCAGCAGTCAGCGGCGACGGGCGAGCGCGACAACAAACGAAGCATAGCAGCAGCAGGTAGCGGTAGGATCAACATCAACTAGTATGTGTTGGAATAAACCATGATGTGGCCTTGTCCGGCTCGGACATGGTACAATCACCTAATAGTACTACTAGGATTAGGACTTGGTAACCGGCTAGGTTAGATTGAGTTGGTCCTAGATACTATATATACGGAGGTATACCCTTGTAAGATTAACCCAAACTCAGATCAAAGAAATAAAGTATTAGGTGCGACACGCACCTATTGCTATCCATCAGCTCCTCGTATTGTTTCGTGTGTGTGCGTGAGTTCCCGGCGAGATCAATCGATCAAGTACGTTTAGCTAGCTTCCACATATTTGATCTTGTGTTGTACGTGTGTGTGTTGGCCAAAAGCATCGGCCGGCTAGAACGCATCAAGCAGCCGGTTGTGCACGTGTGCCACCTCGACGGAAAGTACTCGTTGGTGTCGCATCGTACGAGACCAGTGCCAACAATTGATATCAGAGCTTTGGTGTATTGGCGTGATTCTCGGAAAGCAGTCGAAGGATCATGTCGAACACAGGCAAGGAGATCATGACGGCGGCAGCGGGAGCACCGATGCCGATGATGGGGGGGATCACAATTCCCTCATCTGGATCGAGAGGACTACGCACTATGGGCGATGAACATGGAGGTCGCGATGGAGGGAGCTGACTTCTGGGAAGCCGTGGAACTCGGCGGTGCCAAGTACGCGAAGGGCGCGGCAAAGTACCGGAAGGATCGTCAAGCGTTAACGGCGATCTACTCCGCCATGCCGAAGGATGTGCTGCAACACCTCGTCGGAAAGAACTTGGCGAAGGAGGCATGGGAGACCATCAAGATCCTGCACTAGGGTCATGACCGTGTCAAGGAAGCACACCTTCAGTCCCTGATGAGAAGCTACGAGTGCCTGAAGGTGGATGAAAGTGAGACGGTTGATCAGTTTGCCGCCCGTCTCAAGACCCTCGTCAACGGCATATGCAGCTATGGTTCAACCCTAGAAGAAGTTGCGATCGTCCGACGATTTTTGCGCGCCGCGCCGGCAAGCTACATCCAGATTGTCACGTCGATCGAACAATGTCTCGACCTTAAGACTCTCACGGTCGAGGATCTCGTCGGAAGGTTCAAGGCCCGCGACGAGAGAATTCGTCTCAGTTTTGGCGACGCGGAGGCGAGTGAGCACCTGATGTTGACAAAGGCGCAATTTACCGCCCTGTTGAAAGAAAAGCAAGGCAGATCCACGAGCAATAGCAAGAAGGGGAAGGTGTGACGCCCGGGTAATCAGGCTACAGTAATCCCGTGTTAACGATGCCACGTCACCTCGGTTATTGTTGATAATCCCACGTTAGATCGAAATAGGTTCAAATTCTAAATTTGAATTAAAGTTAAAACAATTAAAGTTTTCAAAAGTCAAAACTAAAATGTTCGATGTGTTGAAAATATTCCCTAACTATTTGTCATGAAGAAACCATGTTTTTATATAAGTCCTATATTTCTAAAATGAGCTAAAATAGTAGAGAAAATAAAGAAAAAGGAAAAAACAATAAAAACAGAAAACAAAACTACAAAAAAAGGAAAAGAAAACCCCCTGACCAACTAGGCCAAGCGGCCCAGCCGGCTAGCCCACTGGCCCATCCGGCTAGCCCACAGGCCCAACCGGCCCCCCCTCTTACT
>NC_041387.1:343526998-343534947 GCF_002162155.2 Triticum dicoccoides | reverse complement strand
TCTCTCCCTCTCCCCCTTCCCTCGATCTAGATCTGGATCGGGAAGGGGAACGAACCACGCCGCCGCCGATTCCCGTCGCCACCGCACCGTCGCCCCTCGCCAGACCACTCCGCGTCGCCAACGCCGCATCGACTTCGTCTCCTCCCCATCGTGTGTCGTCCCCATCATCCTCCTCGCCGGACTCCATCGTCGCGGTCCTCTCCGTCGTCGGAGGCCACCCCGCCGGACCGCAACCTCGCCGGCCTGCCTCCTCCTCCCCGCCGGACTGCTACCTCTCCGTCCCCGTCGTCTCCGGCCTCCTCTCCGCTCCCCGCTGCCAAACCCCTACGGCTACCGTGAGCATCGCCCCTCTCCTCTCCTCCTCTGCTTTCATCGTCGGATTCGAGCACGCCCGTCGTTCGCGCTGTGGCCTGCTGCCATCCCTGATGGCTACCGGCCTCGTGCCGCTTCGCCACCGTCGTGCCCCATGGACGCGCTCGCCTGTTCATGGCCTCAGGCGCCACTGCCCGCGCTCCTCTCACACCAATGCCGCCGCGTTCGCCTGGTCGCACCGCCCTTGCCCCAGCCCTGCTCGGGTCGCCGCCCGCGCGGTCCCTGGCCTCGCCCTATCCCGCTCCGGCGCCGCCCGGTACCCCCCGTCCATTTCCGCGTCGGCCACTGGCCACGGGCCTCGCCGCAGCCGCGACCCCCCTTGCTGGCTGCCGCCCACTCGCCGTGCAGTTTCGGCGCCCGGCTGGCGATGTCGCCGTCCCCCCTGATGGCCTGGGCGGGCGCCCATTCGGGCTGGCGCCCGTTGCCCGCACGCCCGATCCACTAAGGCCCTAGGCCACTGGACAACGGGGCCCAGCCCCCAGAACGTTTTTGTAAAGTAATAATAATAATAATAAAAAAATAAATAATAAATTTAATATTAATTAATTAAGTAATTAATTAACTTAATTAATCCTAATTAGATAACCTAATCATTTAGTTAAAGCTAATTAACCCTGTTTAATTACTTTGAGTCTATGACGAATAGGACCCACATGTCAGGTTGACCAGTCAACTCTGTTGACTGTTGCTGTCAGCATGACATCATGCTGATGACATTAAATCATTTTCGAATTAATTAAATAATTAATTAAATTCTAGAAATTATTAAAATCTTTAGAAAATCATATCTTTTAATCCGTAACTCGGATTAAAATATTTTCAACATGAAAGTTGCTCAGAACGACGAGACGAATCCGGTTATGCAGCCCGTTCGTCCGCCACACATCCCTAACATATCGAACACGCAACTTTCCCCCTCCGGTTCATCTGTCTGAAAACGTGAAACACCGGGGATACTTTCGCGGATGTTTCCCCCCTTCATAAGTATCACCTGTCCCTGCGTTAGATCACCCCTGGCACCGCGTATTGCCTTGTTATATTTTGTGATGCTTTGTTTGCTCTGTATTCATTATTTCTTCTCCCTCTTCTCTCCGGTAGACTATGAGACCGACGCTGCTGCTGCCCAGTTTGACTACGGAGTTGACGACCACTCCTTCTTGCTAGAGAAACCAGGCAAGCCCCCCCCCTTGATCACCAGATACCGCCTATTCTCCTCTATACCGCTTGCATTAGAGTAGTGTAGCATGTTACTGCTTTCCGTTAATCCTATTCTGATGCATAGCCTGACATTGTTGCTACATCTGTTGATACCTTACCTGCAATCCTAAATACTTAGTATAGGATGCTAGTTTATCATCATTGGCACTACATTCTTGTCAGTCTGCCTTGCTATACTATTGGGCCGTGATCACTCGGGAGGTGATTACGGGTATATAGTATACATATACATATACTATACAGATGGTGACTAAAGTCGGATCAGCTCGTTGAGTACCCGCAAGTGATTTGGATATGGGGGCTGGAAGGACAGGTGGCTCCATCCCGGTAGAGGTGGGCCTGGGTTGCCGACGGCCCCCGACTGTTACTTTGAGGCGGAGCGACAAGGCAGGTTGAAACCGCCTAGGAGAGAGGTGGGCCTGGCCCTGTTCGGCGTTCGCGGATACTTAATACGCTTAACGAGATCTTGGTATTTGATCTGAGTCTGGCCATTTGGTCTATACGCACTAACCATCTACGCGGGAGTAGTTATGGGTATCCCGGCATCGTGGTATCAGCCGAAGCCTTCGTGACGCCAGCGACTGAGCGGCGCGCGCCGGATTGGAACGTAAGCCTGCTCTTGTATTAAGGGGGCTAGTTCTGCTTTCGACCACCCTCGCAACATGTAGGTGTGCTAAGGGCAATGGGCCCAGACCCCTATGCGCTTAGGTTTAGACCGGCGTGCTGGCCTCTCTATTGTGCCTAGGTGGGGCTGCGACGTGTTGATCTTCCGCGGCCGGGCATGACCCAGGAAAGTGTGTCCGGCAAAATGGGATCGAGCGTGTTGGGTTATGTGGTGCACCCCTGCAGGGAAGTTAATCTATTCGAATAGCCGTGATCTTCGGTAATAGGACGACTTGGAGTTGTACCTTGACCTTATGACAACTAGAACCGGGTACTTAATAAAACACACCCTTCCAAGTTCCACAGACTACCCGGTGATCGCTTTTCCACAGGGCGACGAGGGGAGGATCGCCGGGTAGGAATATGCTATGCGATGCTACTTGGAGATGCTACTTGGAGATGCTACTTGGAGGACTTCAATCTACTCTCTTCTACATGCCGCAAGACGGAGGCTACCAGAAGCGTAGTCTTCGATAGGATTAGTTATCCCCCTCTTATTCTGGCATTCTGCAGTTCAGTCCACTGATATGGCCCTTTACACATATACCCATGCATATGTAGTGTAGCTCCTTGCTTGCGAGTACTTTGGATGAGTACTCACGATTGCTTTTCTCCCCCTTTTTCCCCCTTTCCCTTCTACCTGGTTGCCACAACCAGATGCTGGAGCCCAGGAGCCAGACGCCACCTTCGACGACGACTCCTACTACCGGAGGTGCCTACTACTACGTGCAGGCCACTGAGGACGACCAGGAGTAGTTTAGGAGGATCCCAGGCAGGAGGCCTGCGCCTCTTTCGATCTGTATCCCAGTTTGTGCTAGCCGTCTTATGGCAACTTGTTTAACTTATGTCTGTACTCAGATATTATTGCTTCCGCCGACTCTTGTGTATTCGAGATTATGTATTCGAGCCCTCGAGGCCCCTGGCTTGTAATATAAAGCTTGTATTATTTTAATTTGTGTCTAGAGTTGTGTTGTGATATCTTTCCGTGAGTCCCTGATCTTGATCGTACACATTTGCGTGCATGATTAGTGTACGATTGAATCGGGGGCATCACAAGTTGGTACCAGAGCCAACTGCCTGTAGGAATCCCCCTTCCACACTCCTTGGCCGAAGTCGAGTCTAGACATTGCAAAACTTTTATTAACATGGCTGTGTGCCTTACGGGCCCACGTCGCCATTGGGTGGTATTAGGATCTTTTACTCCTCGATCTGTACTCTGGGAATCTGGTCTCTCTTCTATTCGGGTTAAACGATTTTTTTACTAACTCTGACTCTAGGTTCTCGATAGTACTTTCTCCCGGAGAGCCTGTTCAGTCCAGATGATTACTTTGTGCACCGAAGGATTCCGAAGATACCTTCCGATATTCTCCTGAGACCTTGTGCCCGTTGCTTTTGCAATTCCCTACCACTGCAATATCCCTATGGATAAATACTTACACCCGTCGTCCTTACTTTATACCCAGTCGATCTTGTTATTACAAGATACCTCGAAATTCTCTCTAATGTTCTGAGAATACTTTGTGCCTATTGCCTTGCAGTTCTTTGCTACATGAATACCACTACAGATAATTTCTCGCACTTATCGAGTATCCACTCATCCCCAGTTGATTCATGTATGTCGCCAATCCTCGAAATATCATTCGATCTTCCGAAAATCTTGAGCATCCTATTGCTCTTGAAATTCTTGATTGCTTGCATTATGGTTAATCCCATAAGGCTAGTAATCTTGTTGACATCCATTGTCATTGTCGTTTTGAGTTCGTTGATTCAATTTGGTGCGAATGCTCGCAATCCACAAACAGATCCTAGAATTCATCCTTCCGGCTCAGACGTCGTTTTAATCATGAGCTGGTTCTCGCCAATTAAATTGTCGTCGATTGTGCCCCTAAGTCTATTGAACTTATCCATCCTTGATCAGAGCGTCTGCTTTTGATCCTTCGCTTTGTAAATCATAATTCCCTAGCAATTAAGCTCTAAGTTATTCAGTTGTTTCTATAATCCAATGTCTTTGCCTTGCTTCTTCCTCTGGTTGTGTGTCGATACTCACCCCAGATCCTTTGTTGGATTTCATCCGACAATGTCCTTCGTATCCAGTAACTTTGTGAGTCTTTTCTCGGGTACATATTGCCTTTGGTAAATTGTATCCTCTGCCTTGTCGAACATGCTCTGCTTTCGAGCTTGTGTTATCTACTTCTGAAGTTTGTGGTATATGTTCCTAAGAGGCCCTGATGGGTTGAACCTATACCTTCCTTAAAAACCATATGAACCGGAAGGTTTTGACAAGTCAACCCTTCCAGTGTTTAGCAGATAATTTTCTACCATACAACTTCTTTGAGAACGATAAGTGAATGAAAGGTTATACATTAGAGAAGTGGGAGTCGACCTTGAACTTTGTGTTCATGCCCATGGACACGATGTAGATCCTATCATGGAAGCTTCTTGTAATAATAACTATTTCCTTGATATAATATCTTCTGGTATCGGTGAATTGATCCTTTACAATCGTGTTTCTGACCATGTTCTCCTTTAAATACCATTTCCTGTGCAAGTTTAAGCACTTGTCTTCTACAGAGCAATCCCCCAATCCAACCTCTACTTTGATCCGTCGTCGAGTATTACTCCCTGGTATCTCGAGGTTATCACGGAACACCATAACTTCTTATGAGTTCTTCATCAAGTACTACATTCTCACCGATTCCAATGTTTCCTAGGTTCTGAGTGGTTAGTCACTCAAATACATCGATAACTGAATCATGTCCTTTCTACGATTCAACCATTCTTAGCAATCTTCCTTGCTTACAAGTTTCTACCCGATCACTTCATCCCAAGCCTGATCGGCTATATCATTATCGTGCTAAATTTAACTGTGCTACACGGTCCTTCTTCCTGAAGCACAAATTGTCGACGATGAGCTAAGCTTATGTCGATTTTCCTCATCATATCATTTTGCCTTGAACAGCAAGCTTGATTTCGAGTTTGTGTCGTACCCATGGTTCCAATAACCTTTCGCTTCATCATTCCTTTGATTTGACGTCGTCGCTAATTGATTACATCTTCTTGAAACCTCTCGACAAATATGTCGTGATCTTCATCAACCTTATGAGCTCTTCCAGGATATCAATCGGATTCATGAAGAGAATACCGTCCTTGCCCTCGATGATTTGTGTTATCATCGACCACTTTATTGCCTTCCGTTCAACACAAACTTGTTCGCGTTTTGTGTTATACCTTGAGATCCTTGCTATCCAACATTTGTTCTTCTTTACCTTGGAGTATTACCATCTTTTAGTATAAAGGATATTGTGAGGACTGCTCCACCACTTAAGGAATTCTTGGTATTGTGATACTTCTCGCCATCACCATTCTTTCTTGGGTCCTTGTGTTGATTCCAACCGGGGTACCAACAAGTGAGCGGTGCTGTTTGGATTCTGCCCTTCTAGCAACCCTCTTGCTTTGAAGTTAATGGTCGGCCGTTCATTCTTAGACTATTGATTATTGAATCACCATTCCGACGTTGGTCGTGCAACCTAGCCCATATTCGGGTGCACCTTTCAACCAATGTTTAAATGTGTATGCTGTCCTCGAGCATACATCATTATATCATTTGATCTGGCAAATGTTATCTCTTTGTTCATATAATTGTGGAAATCCATTTTTTTGGAAATGTCAATTAATTAGCGCTGAGTCCACCAGCCATCTCCTCTCCTCTCCTTGATTTAATGATGAATGCTTGTTTCGGAACATGCTTCCATAGTTCATTTCCCGAGAATCTTACAATGTCATCTCGTCAATTTGTGGTGCACCTTTTCTTCTCACGCATCCTAAGTCGGAGGTATCCTGACACCAATCGGATATGAACCTCGGACAGATATGATGGTTGGAACATATTTCCAAGAGTTATAACATTGATCTTTTTATGACTCGGTAAGGTGATGGCATGCCCAGCACACCTGGCCGGATGACCTGCTGTTATAGTTTCCTTATTAGCAAGGTTATCCATTCTTCCATGAGGAAATTGTAAGACTTATTCTACAAGTTGTTCCTGATGGATCCTTCCTGTATCCAAAGTCTGACCTTTGCTTAAAGACCATGTCAATACTATCTCGAAGCATGTCTGTGGTACTCCAATTTTCAACAAGAACATTTGAAGCCCAATGCTAAATGTTTCCTGCTCAATTATCCAAACACCACTGTATGGGTAATGTCATGAAATTCCTCTCCCCTTACATAAATGGTTTTCTACTTTCTATCTTGTCATGGATATCATGCTCTGTTTGTCCTTGGGAAGGAAATACCCCGAAATATGTGTTTTAACACATTTTCCTTTCCATTGTTCTATTTAATCTGATAATCATATTTTCCTTTCCATTGTTTGATTTAACCTTTCTTGTGATCTATATGACCTAAGCAGTAATATTCTCCTGCTTATGTAAACACCTTGTGGTACCGCTCTGTCAATAAGACCCTGTTACTATTGTTGATGACATTCCGGTAGCCACCGATGGACGAGAACCTTGCCTATTGGCCTGCATCGTTCAACGAGCAGGAAAATGGTTCTCTTCGTCCCTCGCCCTTGGTATCGATGTTTTTGCCGACATAACTGATAGGCTACCCTCTGACACGCCTTACTATCGTGACCGTGCAAGATGTCGGCCCCCTTCCTACTTTCAACCACATGGTGGGCCCATAACCCACAGTTCCACAGGATCAAAACCTGACTCTCCTGTACACCCCCTGTTCCCAAAGTTATTCCTCGTGCGTGGACTCATATGTAATTCACGGACCACCGTCCCAAGTGATCTATTTTGGTATCATACGCAATACTTATTCTCGTTGCCCTTAACCCCTTTCACCTTCTGATTAGGCATCGAACGCTTGCCTATCCGTTTGAAACTTCTCATGGTACCTCCTTACTTGCTCTCGATATTTTCTTAAGATTCAATTCGAGAGTAACTTCCGCCACCTTCCTCGATGTTATCGACCAGATAGTCAACCTTGTAGAGGTCTGTCCTTTTGAAGCTACCCCTTATCCTTTTCGTAAGTACGATGAAGATCCCCAAGGAAGGACGACAACTTCATCATGATGACCTGAAGCAGAGAACTGAAGACATCAATGTAATGGATCGACCTCTTCGAGAAGAGCAACCAAAGACGAGAAGATTCGTTAGGATTTCGTAACCAGACCTTTCCACCTAGTCCCCCTCTTAAATCTCGGGACGAGATTTCTTGTAGTGGAGGAGAGTTGTGATGCCCGGGTAATCAGGCTACAGTAATCCCGTGTTAACGATGCCACGTCACCTCGGTTATTGTTCATAATCCCACGTTAGATCGAAATAGGTTCAAATTCTAAATTTGAATTAAAGTTAAAACAATTAAAGTTTTCAAAAGTCAAAACTAAAATGTTCGATGTGTTGAAAATATTCCCTAACTATTTGTCATGAAGAAACCATGTTTTTATATAAGTCCTATATTTTTAAAATGAGCTAAAACAGTAGAGAAAATAAAGAAAAAGGAAAAAACAATAAAAACAGAAAACAAAACTACAAAAAAAGGAAAAGAAAACCCCCTGACCAACTAGGCCAAGCGGCCCAGCCGGCTAGCCCACTGGCCCATCCGGCTAGCCCACAAGCCCAACCGGCCGCCCCTCTCACTCCACCTTATCCCCCATGGACAGCCAAACCCTAGCGGTTCAACCC
>NC_041387.1:343518943-343526690 GCF_002162155.2 Triticum dicoccoides | reverse complement strand
GAAGGGGAACGAACCACGCCGCCGCCGATTCCCGTCGCCACCGCACCGTCGCCCCTCGCCAGACCACTCCGCGTCGCCAACGCCGCATCGACTTCGTCTCCTCCCCATTGTGTGTCGTCCCCATCATCCTCCTCGCCGAACTCCATCGTCGCGGTCCTCTCCGTCGCCAGAGGCCACCCCGCCGGACCGCAACCTCACCGGCCTGCCTCCTCCTCCCCGCCGGACTGCTACCTCTCCGTCCCCGTCGTCTCCGGCCTCCTACCCGCGCCCCGCTGCCAAACCCCTACGGCCACCATGAGCATCGCCCCTCTCCTCTCCCCCTCTGCTTTCGTCGTCGGATTCGAGCGCGCCCGTCGTTCGCGCTGTGGCCTGCTACTGTCCCTGATGGCTACCGGCCTCGTGCCGCTTCGCCACCGCCGTGCCCCATGGACGCGCTTGTTGGGGAACGTTGCAGAAAACAAAAATTTTCCTACTCGTTTCACCAAGATCATATAGGAGTTCATCTAGCAACGAGTGATTGGATGCATCTACATACCTTTGTAGATCGCGCACGGAAGCGTTCAAAAGAACGGTGATGATGTAGTCGTACTCGACGTGATCCAAATCACCGATGACCAGCGCCGAACGGACGGCACCTCCGCGTTCAACACACGTACAGGACGGGAGACGTCTCCTCCTTCTTGATCCAGCAAGGGGGGAGGAGAGGTTGATGAAGATCCAGCAACACGACAGCGTGGTGGTGGATGCAGGGCGTCACAGCAGCAGGGCTTCGCCGAGACTACGAGGGAGAGACGTAACGGGGGGGGGGATGGAGGCGCCAGGGGCTGGTGTATGAAGTCCCTCCTCTCCCCCACTATATATAGGGGTGCCAAGGGGGGTGGCCGGCCCTAGTAGATGAGATCTACTAAGGGGGGCGGCGGCCTAGGGGAGGTTTCCCTCCCCCCCAAGGCACCTAGGGGTGCCTTCCACCACTAGGACTCCTCCTTGGTGGAAACCCTAGGCGCATGAGCCTATAGGGGCTGGTGCCCTTGGCCCATCTAGGCCAAGGCGCACCCCCTACAGCCCATGTGGCCCCCCGGGACAGGTGGCCCCACCCGGTGGACCCCCGGGACCCTTCCGGTGGTCCCGGTACAATACCGATAACCCCGAAACTTGTCCCGATGCCCGAAATAGCACTTCCTATATATAATTCTTTACCTCCGGACCATTCCGGAACTCCTGGTGACGTCCGGGATCTCATCCGGGACTCCGAACAACATTCGGGCTTCTGCATATACATATCTTCATAACCCTAGCGTCACCGAACCTTAAGTGTGTAGACCCTACGGGTTCGGGAGACAAGCAGACATGACCGAGACGACTCTCCGGTCAATAACCAACAGCGGGATCTGGATACCCATGTTGGCTCCCACATGCTCCACGATGATCTCATCGGATGAACCACGATGTCGAGGATTTAATCAATCTCGTACGCTATTCCCTTTGTCTATCGATATGTTACTTGCCCGAGATTCGATCATCGGTATCCCAATACCTCGTTCAATCTCGTTACCGGCAAGTCACTTTACTCGTACCGTAATGCATGATCCCGTGACCAGACACTTGGTCACTCTGAGCTCATTATGATGATGCATTACCGAGTGGGCCCAGTGATACCTCTCCGTCATACGGAGTGAGAAATCCCAGTCTTGATCCATGTCACCCAACAGACACTTTCGGAGATACCCGTAGTCTACCTTTATAGTCACCCAGTTACGTTGTGACGTTTGGCATACCCAAAGCACTCCTACGGTATCCGGGAATTACACGATCTCATGGTCTAAGGAAAAGATACTTTGACATTGGAAAACTCTAGCAAACGAACTATACGATCTTGTGCTATGTTTAGGATTGGGTCTTGTCCATCACATCATTCTCCCAATGATGTGATCTCGTTATCAATGACATCCAGTGTCCATAGTCAGGAAACCATGACTATCTGTTGATCAACGAGCTAGTCAACTAGAGGCTCACTAGGGACATGTTGGTGTCTGTTATTCACACATGTATTACGATTTCCGGATAACACAATTATAGCATGAATAAAGAAAATTATCATGAACAAGGAAATATAATAATAATGCTTTTATTATTGCCTCTAGGGCATATTTCCAACAGTCTCCCACTTGCACTAGAGTCAATAATCTAGTTACATTGTGATGAATCGAACACCCATGGAATTCTGGTGTTGATCATGTTTTGCTCTAGGGAGAGGTTTAGTCAACGGATCTGCTACATTCAGGTCCGTATGTACTTTACAAATCTCTATGTCTCCATCTTGAACATTTTCATGAATGGAGTTGAAGCGACGCTTGATGTGCCTTGTCTTCTTGTGAAACCTGGGCTCCTTGGCAAGTGCAATAGCTCCAGTGTTGTCACAGAAGAGCTTGATCGGCCCCGACGCATTGGGTATGACTCCTAGGTCGGTGATGAACTCCTTCACCCATATTGCTTCATGTGCTGCCTCCGAGGCTGCCATGTACTCCGCTTCACATGTAGATCCCGCAACGACGCTTTGCTTGCAACTGCACCAGCTTACTACCCCACCATTCAAAATATACACGTATCCGGTTTGTGACTTAGAGTCATCCAGATCTGTGTCGAAGCTAGCGTCGACGTAACCCTTTACGACGAGCTCTTCGTCACCTCCATAAACGAGAAACATTTCCTTAGTCCTTTTCAGGTACTTCAGGATATTCTTGACCGCTGTCCAGTGTTCCTTGCCGGGATTACTTTGGTACCTTCCTACCAAACTTACGGCAAGGTTAACATCAGGTCTGGTACACAGCATGGCATACATAATAGAACCTATGGTTGAGGCATAGGGGATGACGCTCATCTCTTCTATATCTTCTGCCGTGGTCGGACATTGAGCTGAGCTCAATTTCATACCTTGTAACACAGGTAAGAACCCCTTCTTGGATTGATCCATATTGAACTTCTTCAATATCTTATCAAGGTATGTGCTTTGTGAAAGACCTATGAGGCGTCTCGATCTATCTCTATAGATTTTGATGCCTAATATATAAGCAGCTTCTCCAAGGTCCTTCATTGAAAAACTTTTATTCAAGTAGGCCTTGATGCTGTCCAAGAGTTCTATATCATTTCCCATCAAAAGTATGTCATCTACATATAATATGAGAAATGCTACAGAGCTCCCACTCACTTTCTTGTAAACGCAGGCTTCTCCATAAGTCTGTGTAAACCCAAACGCTTTGATCATCTCATCAAAGCGAATGTTCCAACTCCGAGATGCTTGCACCAGCCCATAAATTGAGCGTTGGAGCTTGCACACTTTGTCAGCATTCTTAGGATCGACAAAACCTTCCGGTTGCATCATATACAATTCTTCCTTAAGGAAACCATTAAGGAATGCCGTTTTGACGTCCATTTGCCATATTTCGTAATCATAGAATGCGGCAATTGCTAACATGATTCGGACGGACTTCAGCTTCGCTACCGGTGAGAAAGTCTCATCGTAGTCAACCCCTTGAACTTGTCGATAACCCTTAGCGACAAGCCGAGCTTTATAGATGGTCACATTACCATCCGCGTCTGTCTTCCTCTCAAAGATCCATTTATTTTCTATGGCTCGCCGCTCAACGGGCAAGTCAGTCAAAGTCCATACTTTGTTTTCATACATGGATCCTATCTCGGATTTCATGGCTTCTAGCCATTTGTCGGAATCCGGGCCCGCCATCGCTTCTTCATAGTTCGAAGGTTCACCGTTGTCTAACAGCATGATTTCCAAGACAGGGTTGCCGTACCACTCTGGTGCGGAACGTGTCCTTGTGGACCTTCGAATTTCAGTAGGAGCTTGACCAGAAGTATCTTGATCATCATCATTAACTTCCTCTCTAGTCAGTGCAGGCACCTCAGGAACATTTTCTTGAGTTACGCCATTTTCCAGTTCAAGAGGCAATACTTCATCAAGCTCTACTTTCCTCCCACTTACTTCTTTCGAGAGAAACTCTTTCTCCAAAAAGGACCCATTCTTGGCAACAAAGATCTTGCCTTCGGATCTGAGGTAGAAGGTGTACCCAATAGTTTCTTCTGGGTATCTATGAAGACGCATTTTTCCGACTTGGGTTCGAGCTTTTCAGGTTGAAGTTTCTTGACATAAGCATCGCATCCCCAAACTTTTAGAAACGACAGCTTAGGTTTCTTCCCAAACCATAATTCATACGGTGTCGTCTCAACGGATTTCGACGGAGCCCTATTTAAAGTGAATGCGGCAGTCTCTAAAGCATAGCCCCAAAAGGAAAGCAGTAAATCGGTAAGAGACATCATAGATCGCACCATATCTAACAAAGTGCGATTACGACGTTCGGACACACCATTACGCTGAGGTGTTCCAGGCGGTGTGAGTTGTGAAACTATTCCACATTTTCTTAAGTGTGCCCCCAAACTCGTGACTCAAGTATTCTCCTCCACGATCTGATCATAGAAACTTGATTTTCCTGTCACGTTGATTTTCAACCTCACTCTGAAATTCCTTGAACTTTTCAAAGGTTTCAGACTTGTGTTTCATTAAGTAGATATACCCATACCTACTTAAATCATCAGTGAGGGTGAGAACATAACGATAGCCACCGCGAGCCTCAACACTCATTGGACCGCACACATCAGTATGTATGATTTCCAATAAGTCGGTTGCTCGCTCCATTGTTCCTGAGAACGGAGTCTTGGTCACTTTACCCATAAGGCATGGTTCGCACGTGTCAAATGATTCATAATCAAGAGACTCTAAAAGTCCATCAGCATGGAGCTTCTTCATGCGTTTGACACCTATGTGACCAAGGCGGCAGTGCCACAAGTATGTGGGACTATCATTATCAACCTTACTTCTTTTGGTACTCACATTATGAACATGTGTAGCATCACGTTCGAGATTCATAAAGAATAAACCATTCACCATAGGAGCATGACCATAAAACATATCTCTCATAAAAATGGAACAACCATTATTCTCATATTTAAAAGAGTAGCCATCTCGAATTAAACGAGATCCCGATACAATGTTCATGCTCAAAGCTGGCACTAAATAACAATTATTAAGGTTTAAAACTAATCCCGAAGGGAGATGCAGAGGTAGCATGCCGACGGCGATCACATTGACCTTGGAACCATTCCCGACGCGCATCGTCACCTTGTCCTTTGCCAGTTTCCGCTTATTCTGCAGCCCCTGCTTTGAGTTACAAATGTGAGCAACTGCACCGGTATCAAATACCCAGGAGCTACTACGGGCACTAGTAAGGTACACATCAATTACATGTATATCACATATACCTTTTGTTTTGCCGGCCTTCTTATCCGCTAAGTACTTAGGGCAGTTCCGCTTCCAGTGACCGCTTCCCTTGCAATAAAAGCACTCAGTCTCGGGCTTGGGTCCATTCTTTGGCTTCTTCCCGGCAGCTTGCTTGCCGGGCGCGGCAACCTCCTTGCCGTCCTTCTTGAAGTTCTTTTTACCCTTGCCTTTCTTGAACTTAGTGGTTTTATTGACCATCAACACTTGATGTTCCTTCCTGACTTCTACCTCTGCTGATTTCAGCATAGCAAATACTTCAGGAATGGTCTTTTCCATCCCCTGCATATTGAAGTTCATCACAAAGCTCTTGTAGCTTGGTGGAAGCGACTGGAGGATTCTGTCAATGACCGCATCATCCGGGAGATTAACTCCCAGCTGAGTCAAGCGGTTATGCAACCCAGACATAGTGAGTATGTGCTTACTGACAGAACTGTTTTCCTCCATCTTACAGCTGAAGAATTTGTCGGAGACTTCATATCTCTCGACCCGGGCATGAGCTTGGAAAACCATTTTCAGCTCTTCGAACATCTCATATGCTCCATGTCTCTCAAAACGCTTTTGGAGCCCCGGCTCTAGGCTGTAAGCATGCCGCACTGAACGAGGGAGTAGTCATCGGAACGTGCCTGCCAAACGTTCATAATGTCTTGTTCCGCAGGGAGAACGGGTGCGTCACCAAGCGGTGCTTGTAGGACATAATCTTTCTTGGCAGCTATGAGGATGATCCTCAGGTTCCGGACCCAGTCCGTATAGTTGCTGCCATCATTTTTCAGCTTAGTTTTCTCTAGGAACGCGTTGAAGTTGAGGACTACGTTGGCCATTTGATCTACAAGACATATTGCAAAGATTTTAGACTAAGTTCATGATAATTAAGTTCAACTAATCAAATTATTAATGAACTCCCACTTAGATTAGACATCCCTCCAGTCATCTAAGTATTACATGATCCGAGTTAACTAGACCGTGTCCGATCATCACGTGAGACGGACTAGTCAACGTCGGTGAACATCTTCATGTTGATCGTATCTACTATACGACTCATGCTCGACCTTTCGGTCTTCTGTGTTCCGAGGCCATGTCTGTACATGCTAGGCTCGTCAAGTCAACCTAAGTGTTTGCATGTGTAAATCTGTCTTACACCCGTTGTATGTGAACGTCTGAATAAAACACCCGATCATCACGTGGTGTTTTGAAACAGCGAACTGTCGCAACGGTGCACAGTTAGGGGGAACACTTCTTGAAATTATTGTGAGGGATCATCTTATTTACTACCGTCGTTCTAAGTAAACAAGATGCAAAACATGATAAACATCACATGCAATCAAATAATAAGCGTGACATGATATGGCCATTATCACATAGCTCCTTTGATCTCCATCTTGGGGCTCCATGATCATCTTGTCACCGGCTTGACACCATGATCTCCATCATCATGATCTCCATCATCGTGTCTCCATGAAGTTGCTCGCCAACTATTACTTCTACTACTATGGCTAACGCGTTTAGTAATAAAGTAAAGTAATTTACATGGCGTTTCTTGATGACACGCAGGTCATATAAAAGAATAAAGACAAACTCCTATGGCTCCTGCCGGTTGTCATACTCATCGACATGCAAGTCGTGAATCCTATTACAATAGCATGAACATCTCATACATCACATATAGATCATTCATCATTCATCACAACTTTGGCCATATCATATCACAAACCACTTGCTGCAAAAACAAGTTAGACGTCCTCTAATTGTTGTTGCAAGTTTTACGTGGCTGAATTAGGGTTCTAGCAAGAACGTTTTCTTACCTACGTTAAAGCGACAACGTGATTTGTCAACTTCTATTTAACCTTCATAAGGACCCTGTTCATCGATTCCGCTCCAACTAAAGTAGGAGAGACAGACACCCGCCAGCCACCTTATGCAACTAGTGCATGTTAGTCGGTGGAACCGGTCTCACGTAAGCGTACGTGTAAGGTTGGTCCGGGCCGCTTCATCCCACAATACCGCTGAAGCAAGAAAGGACTAGTAACAGCAAGAAAGTTGACAAATCTACGCCCACAACAAATTGTGTTCTACTCGCGCAAGAAGAACTACGCATAGACCTAGCTCATGATGCCACTGTTGGGGAACGTTGCAGAAAACAAAAATTTTCCTACTCGTTTCACCAAGATCATCTAGGAGTTCATCTAGCAACGAGTGATTGGATGCATCTACATACCTTTGTAGATCGCGCACGAAAGCGTTCAAAAGAACGGTGATGATGTAGTCGTACTCGACGTGATCCAAATCACCGATGACCAGCGCCGAACGGACGGCACCTCCGCGTTCAACACACGTACGGGACGGGAGACGTCTCCTCCTTCTTGATCCAGCAAGGGGGGAGGAGAGGTTGATGAAGATCCAGCA
>NC_041387.1:343499400-343518933 GCF_002162155.2 Triticum dicoccoides | reverse complement strand
AGGGGCTGGTGTATGAAGTCCCTCCTCTCCCCCACTATATATAGGGGTGCCAAGGGGGGTGGCCGGCCCTAGTAGATGAGATCTACTAAGGGGGGCGGCGGCCTAGGGGAGGTTTCCCTCCCCCCCAAGGCACCTAGGGGTGCCTTCCACCACTAGGACTCCTCCTTGATGGAAACCCTAGGCGCATGGGCCTATAGGGGCTGGTGCCCTTGGCCCATCTAGGCCAAGGCGCACCCCCTACAGCCCATGTGGCCCCCCGGGACAGGTGGCCCCACCCGGTGGACCCCCGGGACCCTTCCGGTGGTCCCGGTACAATACTGATAACCCCAAAACTTGTCCCGATGCCCGAAATAGCACTTCCTATATATAATTCTTTACCTCCGGACCATTCCGGAACTCCTCGTGACGTCCGGGATCTCATCCGGGACTCCGAACAACATTCGGGCTTCTGCATATACATATCTTCATAACCCTAGCGTCACCGAACCTTAAGTGTGTAGACCCTACGGGTTCGGGAGACAAGCAGACATGACCGAGACGACTCTCCGGTCAATAACCAACAGCGGGATCTGGATACCCATGTTGGCTCCCACATGCTCCACGATGATCTCATCGGATGAACCACGATGTCGAGGATTTAATCAATCCCGTACGCTATTCCCTTTGTCTATCGATATGTTACTTGCCCGAGATTCGATCGTCGGTATCCCAATACCTCGTTCAATCTCGTTACCGGCAAGTCACTTTACTCGTACCGTAATGCATGATCCCGTGACCAGACACTTGGTCACTCTGAGCTCATTATGATGATGCATTACCGAGTGGGCCCAGTGATACCTCTCCGTCATACGGAGTGACAAATCCCAGTCTTGATCCATGTCACCCAACAGACACTTTCGGAGATACCCCTAGTCTACCTTTATAGTCACCCAGTTACGTTGTGACGTTTGGCATACCCAAAGCACTCCTACGGTATCCGGGAGTTACACGATCTCATGGTCTAAGGAAAAGATACTTTGACATTGGAAAACTCTAGCAAACGAACTATACGATCTTGTGCTATGTTTAGGATTGGGTCTTGTCCATCACATCATTCTCCCAATGATGTGATCTCGTTATCAATGACATCCAGTGTCCATAGTCAGGAAACCATGACTATCTGTTGATCAACGAGCTAGTCAACTAGAGGCTCACTAGGGACATGTTGGTGTCTGTTATTCACACATGTATTACGATTTCCGGATAACACAATTATAGCATGAATAAAGACAATTATCATGAACAAGGAAATATAATAATAATGCTTTTATTATTGCCTCTAGGGCATATTTCCAACAGCGCTCGCCTGTTCATGGCCTCAGGCGCCACTGCCCGCGCTCCTCTCACACCCATGCCGCCGCGTTCTCCTGGTTGCACCGCCCTTGCCCCAGCCCTGCTCGGGTCGCCGCCCGCGCGGCCCCTGGCCTCGCCCTATCCCGCTCCGGCGCCGCCCGGTACCCCACGTCCATTCCGCGTCGGCCACTGGCCACGGGCCTCGCCGCAGCCGCGACCCCCCTCGCTGGCTGCCGCCCGCTCGCCGTGCAGTTTCGGCGCCCAGCTGGCGACGTCGCCGTCCCCCCTGATGGCCTGGGCGGGCGCCCATTCGGGCGGGCGCCCATTCGGGCTGGCGCCCGTTGCCCGCACGCCCGATCCACTATGGCCCTAGGCCACTGGACAACGGGGCCCAGCCCCCAGAACGTTTTTGTAAAGTAATAATAATAATAATAAAATATATATAATAAATTTAATATTAATTAATTAAGTAATTAATTAACTTAATTAATCCTAATTAGATAACCTAATCATTTAGTTAAAGCTAATTAACCCTGTTTAATTACTTTGAGTCTATGACGAATGGGACCCACATGTCAGGTTGACCATTCAACTCTGTTGACTATTGCTATCAGCATGACATCATGCTGATGACATTAAATCATTTTCGAATTAATTAAATAATTAATTAAATTCTAGAAATTATTAAAATCTTTAGAAAATCATATCTTTTAATCCGTAACTCGGATTAAAATATTTTCAACATGAAAGTTGCTCAGAACGACGAGACGAATCCGGTTTCGCAGCCCGTTCGTCCGCCACACATCCCTAACATATCGAACACGCAACTTTCCCCCTCCGGTTCATCTGTCTAAAAACGTGAAACACCGGGGATACTTTCCCGGATGTTTCCCCCCTTCACAAGTATCACCTGTCCCTGCGTTAGATCACCCCTGGCACCGCGTATTGCCTTGTTATATTTTGTGATGCTTTGTTTGCTCTGTATTCATTATTTCTTCCCCCTCTTCTCTCCGGTAGACTATGAGACCGACGCTGCTGCTGCCCAGTTTGACTACGGAGTTGACGACCACTCCTTCTTGCCAGAGCAACCAGGCAAGCCCCCCCCTTGATCACCAGATATCGCCTATTCTCCTCTATACTGCTTGCATTAGAGTAGTGTAGCATGTTACTGCTTTCCGTTAATCCTATTCTGATGCATAGCCTGACATTGTTGCTACATCTGTTGATACCTTACCTGCAATCCTAAATACTTAGTATAGGATGCTAGTTTATCATCATTGGCACTACATTCTTGTCAGTCTGCCTTGCTATACTATTGGGCCGTGACCACTCGGGAGGTGATCACGGGTATATACTATACATATACATATACTATACAGATGGTGACTAAAGTCGAGTCAGCTCGTTGAGTACCCGCAAGTGATTCGGATATGGGGGCTGGAAGGACAGGTGGCTCCATCCCGGTAGAGGTGGGCCTGGGTTCCCGACGGTCCCCGACTGTTACTTTGAGGTGGAGCGACAGGGCAGGTTGAGACCGCCTAGGAGAGAGGTGGGCCTGGCCCTGTTCGGCGTTCGCGGATACTTAATACGCTTAACGAGATCTTGGTATTTGATCTGAGTCTGGCCATTTGGTCTATACGCACTAACCATCTACGCGGGAGTAGTTATGGGTATCCCGGCGTCGTGGTATCAGCCGAAGCCTTCGTGACGCCAGTGACTGAGCAGCGCGCGCCGGATTGGAACGTAAGCCTGCTCTTGTATTAAGGGGGCTAGTTCTGCTTTCGGCCGCCCTCGCAACGTGCAGGTGTGCTAAGGGCGATGGGCCCAGACCCCTGTGCGCTTAGGTTTAGACCAGCGTGCTGGCCTCTCTGTTGTGCCTAGGTGGGGCTGCGACGTGTTGATCTTCCGCGACCGGGCATGACCCAGGAAAGTGTGTCCGGCCAAATGGGATCGAGCGTGTTGGGTTATGTGGTGCACCCCTGCAGGGAAGTTAATCTATTAGAATAGCCGTGATCTTCGGTAACAGGACGACTTGGAGTTGTACCTTAACCTTATGACAACTAGAACTGGATACTTAATAAAACACACCCTTCCAAGTTCCACAGACAACCCGGTGATCGCTTTTCCACAGGGCGACGAGGGGAGGATCGCCGGGTAGGATTATGCTATGCGATGCTACTTGGAGATGCTACTTGGCGATGCTACTTGGAGGACTTCAATCTACTCTCTTCTACATGCTGCAAGACGGAGGCTGCCAGAAGCGTAGTCTTCGACATGATTAGTTATCCTCCTCTTATTCTGGCATTCTGAAGTTCAGTCCACTGATATGGCCCTTTACACATATACCCATGCATATGTAGTGTAGCTCCTTGCTTGCGAGTACTTTGGATGAGTACTCACGGTTGCTTTTCTCCCCCTTTTTCCCCCTTTCCCTTCTACCTGGTTGCCACAACCAGATGCTGGAGCCCAGGAGCCAGACGCCACCTTCGACGACGACTCCTACTACCGGAGGTGCCTACTACTACGTGCAGGCCACTGAGGACGACCAGGAGTAGTTTAGGAGGATCCCAGGAAGGAGGCCTGCGCCTCTTTCGATCTGTATCCCAGTTTGTGCTAGCCATCTTATGACAACTTGTTTAACTTATGTCTGTACTCAGATATTATTGCTTCCGCTGACTCTTGTGTATTCGAGCTTATGTATTCGAGCCCTCGAGGCCCCTGGCTTGTAATATGAAGCTTGTATTATTTTAATTTGTGTCTAGAGTTGTGTTGTGATATCTTCCCATGAGTCCCTGATCTTGATCGTACACATTTGCGTGCATGATTAGTGTACGATTGAATCGGGG
This sequence comes from Triticum dicoccoides, assembly GCF_002162155.2. NCBI lineage: Eukaryota > Viridiplantae > Streptophyta > Magnoliopsida > Poales > Poaceae > Triticum > Triticum dicoccoides. The sequence continues at coordinate 343,514,755 of NC_041387.1, read as the reverse complement.
GCGTCACAGAAGGGGAAGCAGTGCTCGGCGAGAAAGAACTTCACCGACTCAGACTACGAGGCTGCGCCTGCACCACCGAGGAGGAAGTTTGACATCAGAAAAGTGAGGTGTCATAAGTGTGGCCTCCTCGGTCACATCAAGGCTAACTGCGAGGAAGCACCGAAGCAACAGGCGCTGATGGCCGAGGAAGGAGACGATGGGGATATGATGCTGATGTGCGAGCTAGTGGACGAGGAGGATCCAGATGATCACGGTCAGCTGGAGACAGGTCCGGTGAGTGCATCCGCGCCAGTAAACCCAGACAAAGTCATGGCGCCAGAAGACCATGACGCAAGGCATGATGGTGTGGTCATGCCAGTAAATCCAGGCAAAGTCGTGGCGCCAGAAGTTCACGACACAAAGTGGATCGGTATGGACGCACCGGGAAAAACAGATGCGGGAGCGGCAAGGAGCACGGGCGTCTCGTCTGAGGACGGCGTGACGAGCCGGGACATGTCAAACTCGTATAGGGAGATGGTGCAGCCAAACCAGTATCCAGAAGGAAGCGTTGCACGGCCAGGAGGGCTCGAAGCAGTCGTGTCAGCTCTGCTTGGTAGCACAGCAAACGCTACGCCGGCTGGAAAGGGTGTTGCACTAAGCGGCCCAACAACAACCGTACGTAGCAGCAGCGATGGAGGCGTTGCATGGCCTTGTGCAGCTCCGCATGTGCCAGAAGGAGCGGGCCACTACAAGCTGCATGCAACAACCCCATTAAGGAATCCACGTGATGACCTAGTGGATGGACTACAAGGTGGGCAACGTCTAGGAAAGAGAGACGTGCCTCAAACGATCAGCCCATCTAGTGTTGCGGATTCTCTGGAAAGCAGTTTGGGTGTGGCTAAAATGCCAGAAAAGAGAAGGTTGGCAACTTCAGAAGATATGTTGTCTCCTTCGACAGCACTGGAGACAGAAGAACAACCACATGAACCAGAGGAAGGGCTTCAAACAAGTCCGGTGAAGATGAAGAGTAAAGGGAAACGATGTTTGCACATCGAGGAACCGGAAAATTTTGTAGACGCAAAGACGAAAGAGTGTTGGCGTCATGCTATGGATGAAGAGTTGGGGTCGATCCGAGGCAACGATACATGGGAGCTCACGGATCTTTCCAACGGGCATAATGCCATAGAGCTCAAGTGGGTGTACAAAGTCAAGAAGGATGCCGAAGGGTACTTGGTGAAGCATAAAACAATGCTCGTGGCTAAACCAAACGTGCAAGAGCAAGATGTGGACTTCGAAGAAGTGTTATCTCCAGTTGACAAGATGAACTTGGTGAAGCTACTTGTAGCTCTCGCGGCTCAAGCATCTTGGAGGATACATCATATGGATGTGAACTCCACGTTGTTGACTGGGGAGTTAGAAGAAGGGTTGTATGTGAAGCAACCACCGGGGTACATCCAAGAAGGAGAGGAGCACAAGGTATTGAAGCTACACATGGCATTGTACGGGCTACAACAAGCTCCTCGGGCATGGAACAACAAGCTTGATCGTACATTGATTTCTCTTAGATTTGAGAAAGCCCCACTAGAGCATGCTATGTACAAGCGAGGTGAAGGCAAGGATCGTCTCTTAGTGAGCATCTATGGGGATGATCTATTGATAACTGGAGCAGATGAAGAGGTGATTGCAAACTTCAAGCTACAAATGAAGGAGCTATTCAAGATGACTGATCTAGGGCTCTTGAGTTACTACCTTGGGATCGAGGTACAGCAAAAGCCGGAGGGGATCACAATATGCCAGGAAGCATATGCAAAGAAGGTACTTGAAAGCTGTGGCATGAAAGATTGCAATCCAAGTCATGTTCCGATGAAGCCTCGTCTTGTTCTAAGCAAGAAGAGTGAAGCACCCGTGGTTCATGCAACGGAGTATAGAAGTGTGGTCCGAAAGTTGAGGTATCTCACGAATACAAGACCGGACTTGGCCTATTCCGTTGGCATAGTGAGTCGCTTCATGGAAGCACCCACGACGGAACATTGGGAAGCTGTGGAAAATATACTCAGGTACATCAAAGGGACAACAAACTTTGGTTGTGTCTATTTGAGAGAGAAGAAGGAGATGGTGGAGTTACTTGGCTATAGTGATAGCGACCTGGCAGGAGATGTGGACAACCGTAAAAGTACCTCGGGCGTGGCATATTTCTTGGGAGGAAGCATAGTGAGTTGGCTATCACAAAAGCAGAAGGTGGTCGCATTATCATCACGTGAAGCGGAGTATATTGCAGCTGCAACCGCGGTGTGTCAAGGCGTTTGCCTAGGAAGACTACTCGGTGACTTCACAGGTAAGAAACGAGTGGTGCTCAACGTTGACGACAAGTCTACAATCTCTCTGTGGAAGAATCCAGTGTGTCATCATGGAAGATGGAAGCACATCGATACGAGGTATCGATACCTACGGGAGTGCGTGGAAGAAAGCAAGATTGACGTCAACTATGTTTGCACCAATGACCAGCTTGCAGATATCCTAACCAGATCTTTGGGACGACAGAAGTTTGTGAAGATGCGGCGAAGGATCGGCGCCCAAGCTTTGAAGTGAGGACATCGTGTTTAGGGGGGGGGGGGTGATTGTTGGAATAAACCACGATGTGGCCTTGTCTGGCTCGGACATGGTACAATCACCTAATAGTACTACTAGGATTAGGACTTGGTAACCGGCTAGGTTAGATTGAGTTGGTCCTAGATACTATATATACAAAGGTATACCCTTGTAAGATTAACCCAAACTCAGATCAAAGAAATAAAGTATTAGGTGCGACACACACCTATTGCTATCCATCAGCTCCTCGTATTGTTTCATGTGTGTGCGTGAGTTCCCGACGAGATCAATCGATCAAGTACGATTAGCTAGCTTCCACATATTCGATCCACCTGCCTGGGTGCTTGGTTGTGTTGTACGTGCATGTGTTGGCCAAAAGCATCGGCCGGCTAGAACGCATCAAGCAGCCGGTTGTGCACGTGTGCCACCTCGACGGAAAGTACTCATCGGTGTCGCATCGTACGGGACCAGTGCCAACAGTATGCACGTATGCGTACGCATACGCGGGAGCTCGGACGAGGTCGGGGACTGCCGCTACGGCTTCGAACCCGACAGGGGAAGGGGGAAATCGGTCGAAGGCCTCACCAAGGTGCTCGACGACGAGCTCGGGAGGTCGGGGGTGGCCGGGGCGGAGCAATGTGATGAAGTGGACGAGGGCGGTCGAGGTTGGGGAAGACGGCGACGGCAGCGATACGGTGCGGCTCCGATCGACTGAGTGCCCGTAGATGAAGAAGCAATCGATGGCGGTCCTCCGGGACATCTCCGTGCGGCACGGGGTGACTGGTGGCCGCGGGATCGACGGCGGTGACGGCGCCGGCTGCGCTCGGTTGAGCGGGACAGAGAGGGAGAGGGGTGAGGGAGAGTGAGGGGCTAGGGTTCGTCCAGGGTCGTGGGGAGGTTCTTATCCACCACGGGAAACGACGAGGAGACGCGGGATGACTGACACGACGACCATGGCAGCCTGGATTGCCACCACGCCCCCCTCCCCGTCACCTGTAGTAGGAGGAAGGGGAAAACCCAGGTCGGCTGGGCCTCCTCTGCCACTAAGGCCCAGTCTGTATTAGGTTTAGGTCATTTTCTTTCCTTCCTATTTTTCAATTTTTGTTTTATTTATTTTAGCTGCTGCTTTCTATTTATTTTAGCTACCAAATGATTTTTGTTAACTATGAGACTTAGCACATAAATGCTAGTCAACACTATATGGTTGCGCAAAAAGTTTTAGCCCAATTGGAACTGTTCAAATTTATAGTGGAATAAAAATGTTTTTATTTAATCTTGTCGTTCCACTCAATTAATTCCAGGGACAATTTGGGAAACCAATGAGGTTGGTTCCAACATGTTAATAACTTAGTGAATATTTTCAACCCATCGAACATTTTTATTTGACAGTTTGAAGAAATAATAATTTGACTTGTTAATTGCAATTTGAATTTGACTCGGTTTTCATAAAGTGGCAAAATGGCTTTAGAATATGATGACATGACACATTAGGGTAAGGTCACTATAGCTTAATTATCAGGGTGTTACAAATCTCCTCTGCTACAAGAAATCTCATCCCGAGATTTAGGAGGTAGAGGAAAAGGGGAAGGTTCTGGTTACGAAATTCTAGCAAGTGTTGTCGGTACTGGTTGCTCTTCCCGAAGAAGTCGATCCATTACGTTGATGCCTTCATTTCTCTGCTTTAGGTCATCATGATGAAGTCGACGTCCTTTCTTCGGGAATTCCATCGTACTTACGAATAGGTAAGGGGCAGCTTGACAAAGATAGGATGCTATAAAGGGTAATCATCTGGGGGTTATCCCATGAATGAGCACATGATTATCTCTCGAGTTGAACAAATAGAACACATCGAGACCAAGTAAGAAGGTACAATAAGAAGTTTCAAATGGATAGACAATCATTCGATGTCTGAAACAAAGTGTGAAAGGAGTCCAGAGCAACGAGAATAAGTATTGCGTCTGATACCAGAATAGATCACTAGGAAGGTGGCCCGTGAATTACAAACGAAGCCAAACGTGAGGATTAACTTTGGAAACAGGGGTGTACAGGAGAGTCAGGTTTCGATCATGTGGAACTGTGGGTTATGGGCCTACCATGTGGGTTAAAAGTAGAAGGAGTAGTGACATCTTGCACAGTCATGATAGCAAGGCATGTCAGAGGGTAGCATGCAAGTTATGTCGGCAATAACGTCGGTACCAAGGGCGAGGGATGAAGAGAACCATTTTCCTGCTCGTTGAACGAGGCGGACCAATAGGCAAGGTTCTCGTCCATCGGTGGTTACCAGAATGTCATCAACAAAAGTAACAGGGTCTTACTGACACGGTTGTACACCAAGATGTTTACATAAGCATAAGAATATTACTACTTATATCATATAGATCACAAGAAAAGTTAAACAAAAAAATGGAAAGGAAAGGTGATTATCAGATTAAACAGAACAATGGAAAGGAAAATGTGTTTTAAACACATATTTCATGGGTATATCCTTCCCAAGGACAAGCAGAGCATGATATCCATGACAGGATAGAAAGTAGAAAACCATTTAGGTAAGGGGAGGGAATTTCATGACATTATCCATACTATGGTGTTTGGATAATTGATAAAGAAAATATAGCATTGTGCTTCAAATGTTCTTATTGACGATCGAAGTACCACGGACATGCTTTGAGATAGCATTGACATGGTCTTCAAGCAAGGTCAGACTTTGAATACTCATAGGATTCATCAGGAACAACTTATAGAATAAGTCTGACAATTTTCTCATGGAAGAATGGTTAACCTTGCGAAAAAGGAAACTATAACAATAGGTCCTCCGGCCAGGTGTGGTAGGCATGACATCACCTTACCAGGTCATATAAGGACTAATGTTATAACTCTTGAAAATATGTTCCAACCATCATATCTGACCGAGATTCAGATATGATTGGTGTCAGGATACCTTAGACTCAATATGCTTGAGAAGAAAAGGTGCAACACAATTTGACGAGATGACATTGTAAGATTCTTGGGAAAGGAACTATGGAGTCGAGTTCCGAAACAATAGTTCATTATTAAACCAAGGGGAGGACGAGGAGATGGCTGATGGACTCGGCGACAATTCATCGAGATTTCCAAACAGATGGAATTCCACACGTATGTGAGTATGGAGATAACATTCGTCAGATCAAATGATATAATGATGCATGCTTGAGGAAAGCATACACAATTAAACATTGGTTGAGAGGTGCACCCGAAATATGGGCTTAGGTAGCATGATCAATGTTAGAATGTTGATTCATTAACCAACACACTAAATTGGAATTGATGTCCATTAACTCAAAACCAATAGGGTTGCTAGCAATATTAAATTCTCACAATAGAGTTCACTAATTGGTATTCCAGTTGGAACACGGGGACTAAGAAAAGAATGGTGATGACGAGAAGCATCACTATACCAAGGATTCTTAAGAGGTGGAGCAATTCTCACAACATCCTCGACATAACAGCTGGTAATACTCCAAGGTAGAACATATCATAAGCTACATAGCAAGGAAATCAAGATACAACACAAAACATGAACAAGTTTGTGTTGGGGGGGGGGGAGAGGCAAGAATGTTTTCGATGATAACACAAATCATCAAGGTGCAAGGATGGTATTTCTCATCATGAATTCAATTGATATCCTGGAAGAGCTCAAAATATTGATGATGATCACGACACAGTTGTCGAGAGATTCATGAAGATGTAACCGATCGGCGATGACGTCAAGTCAAAGGAATGATGAAGCGAAAGGTTAATGGAACCACGGGTACGACACAAACTCGAAATCTGCTATTCAATGTGAAATGATATGACGAGGAAAATTGATGTAAGCTTAGCTCATCGTCAAAAATTGTGCTCCGGGAAGAAGGACCATGTAGCACAGTTAAAATTAGTACAATAATGATGTAGCCGATCAGGCTAGGAATGACTTGAAGGATTATTAAACTCGTACGCAAAAAAATTACTTAGAGTTATTGAATAGGAGTGCAGAATCGATTCACTTATTGGTGTTCTCGAGTGACTAATAACTTAGCACCTAGGGAAAATCTGAAATCGGTGAGAAGCAATACTAGATGAAGACTCATAGGAAACAACACACTTCTTTGATATTCTCGAGATACTGGAGGGTAATACTCGAGGAAGATCAAAATAGAGGTTGCGGAGATTATTGATCTACAAAAGACAAGTGCTTTAACTTGTATGAGAAATGGGATCAAGGAGAAAATATGGTCAGAACCACGATTGCAAAGGATCAATTTAGCGATACCAGATGATATTATAATAAGGAAATAATTATTATTACAAGAAGCTTCCATGATAGGATCTACATCGTGTCCATGGGCATGAACACAAAGTTCAAGGTTGATTCCCACTTATTCAATGTATAACTTTCCATTCACTTCTCGTTTCCTTTTGAAATGACATTAGTTGTTGAAAGTTTTACCTGGTGCAATACCTGATAAGCATGACCCGTGAAATTTTCCGAATTTGCATAGATTAGAGAAGGCATTGATTCAACCCATCGGTTATCTTAGGAACATATACCACAAACTTGAGGAGTAAATAACACAAGCTCAAAAGTAGAGCTTGGTTGACAAAGCAATGATACAATTCTACCAATGGCATTATATACCCGTGGAAAAGCCCACAAGGTTATTGAATATGAAGGACGCTGTCGGATAAAATCCAACAAAGGATCTGGCGGTCCACAAGGGATCTAATGTGAGCATCGGTACTCAACCAGAAGAAGAAAGAATGCAAGGGGATCAGATGATAGAAACAACTGACTAACTGAAAGCTCAATTGCACAAGAATTCCCAGTCAAGGGTTAGAAGCAACGCTCTAACTAGGGATGGATAAGTTGAATAGTCTTAGGGGTACAATCACTGACAATTTGATTGGTCGAGAACCAGCTCCAGTTAAAAATGACTGCTGAGCCAGAAAGATAATTCATAAGGATCATCTGATGATTGCGGGCATTCGCAGCATATTGAATCAACGGACCAAAAATGATAATGACCAAGGATGCCAACAAATATTACTAGATATATGGAATTAATCATAATGCAGGAATGTAAGAACTTCAGTATCAATAAGGTGCGAAGGATTTATAGAAGGTCAATAGCATTTTGAAGAATTTTTGTGAATTACATGGATCAACTAAGGATGAGAAGATACTCAGTAAGTGCGAGAAATTATCCGTAGGGTGCATTCATGTATAAGAACTGCAAGGCAGTAAGCTCAAAGGATTTTCGGAGCAACAGAGAGCAGTTCGAGGCATCTTGTAATAACAAGATCAATGGGATTGAATGTAAGAATGGCAGGTGTATATAGTTATCCATAAGGATATAACAGTGGTAGGGAATTTGTAAGGGCTGTGGGCACAAGTGTCTCGGGAGAACATCATACACTATCTTTGAAATCTTGTGGTGCAGTAGGCGATCATCTGTATTAAGAGGCTCTCCAGGAGGAAGTAGTTATGAAAACCTAGAGTCAGAGTTAATAAAATCATTTAACCTGAATAGAAGAGATACCAGAGTTCCATAGTATAGGTCGAGGAATAAATGATCCTAATGCCACCCAATGGCGACGTGGGCCCGTAAGCCACACAACCATGTTAGTAAAAGTTTTGTAATTGACTAGACCCGACTTCGGCCAAGGAGTTGGAAGGGGGATTCCAATAGGCAGTCGGCTCTGATACCAACTTGTGACGCCCCCGATTTGACCGTACAATAATCATGCTCGCAAACATGTATGACGGGACTCATGGGAAGATATCACAGCACAACTCTAAAAAAAATAAGACATACAAGCATCATATTACAATCCAGGGGCCTTGAGGGCTCGAATACAAGTGCTCGATCATAAACGAGTTAGCGGAAGCAACAATATCTAAGTACAGACATAAGTTAAACAAGGTGCCATAAGATGGTTAGCACAAACTGGGATACAGATCGAAAGAGGCGCAGGCCTCCTGCCTGGGATCCTCCTAAACTACTCATGGTCGTCGGCGGCCTGAACGTAGTAGTAGGTACCTTCAGTGTAGTAGGGGTTGTCGTCGACGGTGGCGTCTGGCTCCTGGGCTCCAACATCTGGTTACGTCCGAGAAGAAGAGGAAAAGGGGAAAAAGAGGGAGCAAAGCAACCATCACTACAAAAAATACACTTCCGTGATGATACCTGTTTGTCACAGTAGTCACGTTTTCTGTCATGCATGTACATCCATGACGATTTTATGACATAATCAAGATAGTTATACCTGTGCTATCGTAGAAGTGTTCCATGCCATTACCAAAATTATCATCATGGCAGTGTCCACTTCCATGACGATAAATCGCGCGTCACAGAAGTGCTTTCGTCAAGGGTGACCGACACGTGGCATCCACCGTAACGGAACACCATTAAGCTACCGAGTCTGGTTTTGGATCCGATAACCCATTAACAGCCCCGACCAATGGGGATTTTCCACGTGTAAAATCATCATGTGCTGTGGAGGAAACACGTGTCGGCTCACCGTTGGGACAGATGTCATCCACTCATTGGACAGAAGGCGCATATGATACATCGACACGTGGCACGGCCCAACAGAGGTCCATTCCTGTGAAAAGGCCGGCCCGTTTGACTTGGTCAAAAGGTGGCAGGCCGGCCCATGGAAAGCCCATTAACAGCCTATTCGCATATAGCCCATTTACAACCCGCTAACCCAGGGCCCGTTACGACCTATCCGAATTAGGCCCACTAGTGTCATCTGGGCCATCCAATATGATTCCAGTCCATTTTAACTTCTGGCTCATGTATGGCCCATGACGTCTTTCGGCCCATATGGGGCCCTTTGTAACTCTTGGCCCATTAACAGCCCGTGGTGAAACGGACCCGTAATGAACAATGTATCACTTTATACCCATTAACGGCCTGTGGTGAAACTGGCCTGTAATGAACTGTGTATCACTTTATACCCATTAACGGCCCATTATTCCGTTGGGCCATTTCCAGCCCTTGTTATCTTTCGGCCTTCTCAGGGCCCATTTATTCTTGGGCTCATTTCCAGCATTCGTTTACTTACGACCTGTTACTGTCATTTTCTGCTTGTGGGCCAAACTCAGCCCGAGGTTACAGTCGGCCCGTTTGTGGCCCGTTAATACGTTGGGCCATTTTCATAACGTCATCAAATACGGCCGATTAACGACGTCCTGTTATGGTCGGCCCATGAACGGATGATTCCAACTCTAGCCCGTTTACGGCCATAATGCGGTCTATTATTGGCCCATGTTTGGCCAACTGATCATACGGCCCGTAGAAGGCCCATTGATGATACGGCCCGTAGAAGGCCCATTGTGTCTACGACCCGTATAAGGCCCATTGTTTCTACGACCCGTAGAAGGCCCATTGTTTCTATGGCCCGCAGGAGGGAAATGGTAACTACAGTAAATATGTAGCCAATGGTTATTGTGGCCTAGTTTAAAAAATAGGTTATTGCGGCCACTAGCAAACCGCGGAAAAAGAACTGCACTGACTACAAGCAAATAAATAAACAAGATAATAAGGAAATAAATAAGCAAGCAACTTACGCTACTCTATCACAGCTATTACACATATTACATCCACTGGGCATCAAAGTTCGCCACCAGTGCAAATATAGGGAACACATCAGCATATAAACGCCGCAGCAAAACAAGTCCAGAACTGAAACCACTTTAGAAGAGCTCAAGAAACAATATCCTGGGTACCCATAATGCTGGCAAGATGCTTAGCAAGCTTATTAACTTTCTCTTATTTGGCGCTTAAATCCTCCAGCACTTGCTGTTGCACCAGAAAGTATGCATCTGAATTCTGCAGGGACTTCCTCAGTCCTTCGGCTTCCTGTCGCATAACATCTGATTGATGTCTTTCAACTTGAAGTTGAGACTCAAGAAGCTGAACTGATTCAGGCAACGAGTTCGAAGAGCTGGTGCCAGCAGTAGTTGCCAGTAACTCGAACACTACATCAAGACAGGACTTTGGGGTTGTCTCAGTGTCTTCAATATAGTTTTTATCAGCTTTCTTGGAGAACAGCAGGGATGCCTCACTATCTTGAACCTTATCTTCATTATTTCCTTTACCATTGCATAACGGGGTACTCTTATCCAATATTTTATCCGCGTTCTAAAAGAGAAACAAACAAACACATCATAGGTTTACAATGTAGTATATGAAACTCATTTTGGTAAACCAGTTCAGTAGTAAGGTGGACAGGATAACAACATGAAACAGACATATATCTATGTAGTATGGTCACTGTATGGTCACTGTATGGTCACTGTATAGTTCAAATCATATCTATTTAAGACAAAGCAGCATAGACAGAATATAAGTGTGGGAAACTACACAGCAATAACAACACTTGTAATGTGCATGGCATGAGAACATAACTGTTTATTCAATTGAAACTGAAATCAACATGGAGCAAGTTACAACAGCAAACACGTTAAAGAAACATGTTTAAAACATACCTGTTGCGCCATTGGTGTTTCAATTGCATCCTTCAAATTTGAAGTTAGTTGGTATGAGTAAATACAGTGATGCAAGAGCAAAGTAGTATGAACCATAGCTATGAAACCTGACCTGAGAACAATTCTTCTTCTGCTTTAAGCGTTGACTTGGGGTTCGGAGTGGTGGTCCTCGTGCTTTGGGCACTGCAGTTTCCTTACTAACTGCTCGTGTTTGGGTGCTCTGTGGTGGAGACAATGCTGTGCCAACGGGAACTGGGTTACTATCTGTTGGGGTTGGGGTTAGAAGGGGTGTAGCTGGTTCTCTGTCCAACAGGGTAGGGGTACAATCTGCGTGAGTCTGGGTTATGTGTGGTGGGGCTGGTTCTTGGGCAAGTACAACCGTGGTTCTATCTGCATCGACAGGTAGCACGATCTTTTCTGAAGACCGTGTTTTTACTCCCACAGATACTGCCATCACCCCCTCTAATTGAAATGGCTGATAAACAAGAAAAGTAATTGAATGTACAGACATTGTAAGATAGACAGGTGCAATGGATAGTAGGGAAAAAACATGGCATGAAATAATTCACATTTATGTTGTCTAACCAAACATAATAGCATGACATAATTTCACATATATGATGGCTAATTACACAGGATAGCATGACACAATTTCACATGTATGCTGGCTAACTAAACATGATAGAATGACCTACTTCAAAATATGATAACTATGTAAACAGGATGACATGATAAAACTATAGAATGTGTCTATTAAAGTGATTGGCATGCCATAAATCACAAACATGCCGTCGATGGAAACATGATTGCATGATATAATTCATGGATAGAATGACATAATTTAAAATATGATGACTATGTAAGCAGGATGAGATGATATAACTATATTATGTCTTTAGAAAATGGGTTGGCATGCCATAATTCAGATACATGCTGTCTATGTAAACATCATGGCATGACATAATTCAAATATATCATTTATATACTAAGGAAGTGAGTAGAGGGCAATCGCATATATGATGTGTCAACTAAGGAGATGGCATTCAATATTGTGTATATGATATGAGTTTGAGCATACACCTCAGGGGGATAATAGGACTGGTCATCTGCCTCTGAATCCTCCTCTGAAGAGCTATTTGTAACCAGCAAGATATCTGCTTCAGCAGGTAGCATTGTCTGCTCTGAAGACTTTGATTTCACTCTAGATTTCTCCATCACCAATTCAAATGGCTGATGCACAGGAAGAGCAGTTGAATATACAAACATTGTCGACAAAAGCAATGAGAAATACAAAAAAAGGACGGCATGATATAATTCACATATATGACACTTCGCTAAACAGCATGGCATTGCATAATTCACATATATAATGCCTTGCAACAAGATAACATTGCATAATTCACATATATAATGTCTTGCAACAAGATGGCATAGCATAATTCACATATATGGTAATTAGACACTAAACATGTGGCATTCACACAAAGCATGTCTAAACTAAACAAATGACATAGCAATGCAAGATACCATACGCACGATATGAGCAACATAACCCTGCCAAGTTAGAGCATGCACCTCGAGGGGGCGGGGAATAGGACTGGTCATCTGTCTCTGAATCCTCCCCTGAGGAGCTATCTGTAACCAGCAAGACATGCGCTTCATCAGATAGCATTGTCTGCTCTGAAGACCTTGTTTCCACTCCAGATTTTCCATGACCGTGCCGAATGGCTGATGCACAGGAAGAGTAATTGAATGTACTAAAATTGTTGACAAATTTAACACATAATAAAAAATGATGGCATGATATAATTCACATATAAGATGACTGGCTAACCAGGGTGGCATTGGAAAATTCACATATATGATGCCTGGCTAAACAAGATGGCATTGCATGATTCACATATACGATAAAGAAACTAAACATATGGCATTGACACAAAGCATGTCTAAACTAAGCAGATGACATCTTTGATGTATATAGTAAGCAATGCAAGGGACCATATGCATGATATTACCAACATCAGCATGCCAAGTTAGAGTGAAGACCTCATGGGGTAAATAGGAGTGGTCTTCTCCTTCTGAAGCCCCCTCAGAATAGTTATCTTCCTCTTGATTACGATCTGAAATGGATGGAGGGGGGCTGCCTTTGCGCACACCATGGAGCGACGTCTGCATGAAATTTTATTGCCACGCAAGGCTCGTCTCTTTTGCTCTACATGATCAGTTCCATTGTGTACAGTAACTGGCATGCATAGGAATAAACATAGTGAGATTATGTAAGGAGTGCATGCACAAATCCAGAGTGATGGTAGCAAACTGTGGATAGACCCAAAACCAATAATACGAGGCAGATAATAGCTTTAGTTAAAAAATACAGATAATGGCTCCTTTAATGTTTGTTTGCACCCAACATGAAACTCATAGTAGACACCCGAGATTAACCAGATAGTAGACAGATAGTACTGATTGCTACCCCAATATGTACTCCACAACCATTTAAAAACTCAAGTTTCAGCATTAGTTTGGACCTGACTCGGAGTCTAATAGGTGAACACAATGATAATGTAGCATGTCATCATATTAACTGATGCATAACGTAAGCAGACATGGAAGAGTGTGACCTCTCTTGCGGACCCGCGTAGTCCTCAGGGTCGTCTGCTCTGTTGATGATGGTAATGCAGTTGTCGTAGCTGCCGGCGGCGGGGAAGAAGATCTGAGGCAGCGAAAGATAGTCTGGAGAGTGGATCCCTACTGTGGTGAACCCTTCCGTCGTTGGAGCAGCTGAGCTGGGGTGGAACACGGTGCCGCAGGAGCAGGACAAACCACACAAGGTTTTCTTTGACACATATCTTTAGCAGAAGTAATTGTGTAAGGGTTTAGGGTTTAGGGTTTAGGGTTTAGGGTTTAGGGTTTAGGGTTAGGAAATAGACATGCCTCTTAGTCTTGTGCTTCATGAATAGGAATATGAAAAGGAGGACAACTGGAAATTAGAATTCCTATTGTTTTTCTTTCAAGGATACACTAAAGGAACAAATCCTACAGTTTTCCTTTGCTCCATTCCTTTGCACCAAATTCATGAAAAGTAGTACCATAGGAAAATTTCCAATTCCTATGTTTTTCATTCACTTTTCCTTTCAAGCAATAGTGATTCTAGTAGGCAGGCTTGAGCAAGGAAAATCCTACACTAAAGAAATGTTTTTGTGCTACTTCTATTACTTTGGACCCAGGCCACTGCCCTACTAGCTCAACTCCCAGGCCCATCGATAAATGCACAGCTCAAACGCGCAGAGATAAATAATGATGGCGTTCAAGAGAGTTCATCACGGATAGCTAAGTTGCCTGGTACCTCACTGCTTGTCACATAGTAGGATAAAATAATTGTATTTCACGTTACTACGTGTGCTTAGTGGACAATATATATAACATGTAGAGTAAAAAAGAGATGCAACAAGTGTACAACCTCTTTGGCGAAGCCATGTCGATCTCAGCGTGATTGGGTTGGCCGGTGAGGATGCTCCGGCTGGCTTGGCGAAGGAGGGGAAGAAGATCTTAGGCATCTAGAGTGTGACGCCCGGATAATCAAGCTACAGTAAACCTTTGCTAATGATGCCACGTCACCACGATTACTGTTGCTAAACTCACATTGGTTCGAAACCGATTCAAATTCAAATTCAAAATAAAGTCAAACAGTTAAAGTTTTCAAAAGTCAAAACTAAAATGTTCTAAATGTAACAAATAATTCATAAGTAATGTTGGTGGAGGAACCACATTTTTATAAAATGTCTAAATGCATTCAATTAATTAAAACTGTCGGTAAAATAAATAAATAAGTGTGTTGGTATTTTATAAAATACTAAACTATATTATTTGGGGGTTAAACCTTTTTGTGGCAGAGGTATAATTAGTGTTACTATTTAAGATACAACTTTTATATTTTATAAAACAAAAATAAAAGAAAACTGAAAAGAAATAGAATAAAAAAAGAAGAAGAAAAGGAAACAGAAAAAAAGGGGAGAGAACCCCCTTGGCCCACCTGGGCCTCGGCCCAACTGGCCGGCCCACTCGGACCGAGCCACCCCACTACCTAACCCCCCTCTCCCCCCCGTGACCTAGCCCACTCCCCACTCCCGCACGTCTCTCCTCCACCCCCCCATCGATCCCGATCTGGATCGAGAAAGGGGAGGGCTCGGACGCCGCCGCCTCCCTGGCGACGCCCGCCGCCGCCGGACCTCCACCCTCTTCCTCGCGCCCCCGCAACCCCTCTCGCTCATCGCTGCC
>NC_041387.1:343492363-343498738 GCF_002162155.2 Triticum dicoccoides | reverse complement strand
GCCACGCACACAGCCCCACACCCCCGCCACGTCCTTGGTCACCTGCAGCCGCGCCCGTCACTGCCTGCCTCGCCCAGGTCGGACGCTGACCGCGCCCGGCGCGCGCCTAACCTCGCCGGCCTTCCCCGTCGTCTGTGCCCCGGCGGCCTCGTCCTGCTTTGCGGGCGAGTGCCCGCTCGGGTGCGCCTGCACCCTACGCCCGGGACCCGTGGCCGTTCGCCCGTTAGGGCTCCCCCTGAGCCACTGACCTTGGGGCCCCACGCCCCAGAACAAAAAAAAAGGGATTAAAAAAAATTAATTAAAAAAATTTTAAAAAAAAATGTTAAATGAATAAATAGATAATAATTAAAATAATTAAAATGTTAATTAATTAATTAAGTAAGTAAGTAATTAAGTTAATTAATCCTGATTAGATTAACCTAATCACTAATTAGATTAACTAATCTGTAATTAAACTAAACAGAATGACAGGTGGGTCCCACACCCTGTTGACTGCTGACGTCAGCATGACATCATGCTGATGTCATAAATCCATTTTCGAATTAAATTAAATAATTAATTAAATTTCAGAAATTAATAAAATCTTTAGAAAATCATATCTTTTAATCCGTAACTCGGATTAAAATACTTTCTACATGAAAGTTGCTCAGAACGACGAGACGATTTCGGATACGCAGTCCGTTCGTCCGCCACACACACCTAACCTATCGAACTCGCAACTTTTCCCCTCCGGTTCATCTGTCCGAAGACACGAAACACCGGGAATACTTTCCCGGATGATCCCCCCCTTAACCAGTACCACCTTATACCACGTTAGGGCACGCCTAGCATCGCTTCTTGACATGTCATGCATCGATATGCATCTGTTTACTTGGTATTCATTGTTTCTTCCCCCTCTTCTCTCCGGTAGACTACGAGACCGACGCTGCTGCTGCCCAATTCGACTACGGAGTTGACGACCCCTCTCTCTTGCCAGAGCAACCAGGCAAGCCCCCCCCCTTGATCACCAGATATCGCCTATTCTTATCTATACTGCTTGCATTAGAGTAGTGTAGCATGTTACTGCTTTCCGTTGATCCTATTCTGATGCATAGCCTGACATTGTTGCTACACCTGTTGATACCTTACCTGCAATCCTAAATGCTTAGTATAGGATGCTAGTTTATCATCATTGGCCTTACATTCTTGTCAGTCTGCCTTGCTATACTATTGGGCCGTGATCACTCGGGAGGTGATCACGGGTATATACTATACATACATATATACTATACAGATGGTGACTAAAGTCGGGTCAGCTCGAAGAGTACCCGCGAGTGATCCACGGATTGGGGGCTGAAAGGACCTTTGTCCCGACGGCCCTCTGTGTGGATCTTTGTGGCGGAGCGACAGGGCAGGTTGAGACCGCCTAGGAGAGAGGTGGGCCTGGCCCTGTTCGGCGTTCGCAGACACTTAACACGCTTAACGAGATCTTGGTATTTGATCTGAGTTGGCTACGAGCCTATACGCACTAACCATCTACGTGGGAGTAGTTATGGGTATCCCGACGTCGTGGTATCAGCCGAAGCACTTCAGACGTCAGCGACGGAGCGGCGCGCGCCGAATTGGACTGGAACGCCACTAGGCTAGGTCTGCTTTCGGCCGCCCTCGCAACGTGCAGGTGTGCTATGGGCGATGGGCCCAGACCCCTGTGCGCTTAGGTTTAGACCGGCGTGCTAGCCTCTCTGTTTTGCCTAGGTGGGGCTGCGACGTGTTGATCTTCCGAGGCCGGGCATGACCCAGGAAAGTGTGTCCGGCCAAATGGGATCGAGCGTGTTGGGTTATGTGGTGCACCCCTGCAGGGAAGTTAATCTATTCGAATAGCCGTGATCTTCGGTAACAGGACGACTTGGAGTTGTACCTTGACCTTATGACAACTAGAACCGGATACTTAATAAAACACACCCTTCCAAGTGCCAGATACAACCGGTGGTCGCTCTACCTCAGGGATATGAGGAGGGGATCGCCGGGTAGGATTATGCTATGAGATGTTACTTGGAGATGCTACTTGGAGGACTTCGACCTACCCTCTTCTGCCTGTTGCAAGACGAAGGTGACCAGAAGCGTAGTCTTCGACAGGATTAGCTATCCCCCTCTTATTCTGGCATTCTGCAGTTCAGCCCACTGATATGGCCTCCTTACACATATACCCATGCATATGTAGTGTAGTTCCTTGCTTGCGAGTACTTTGGATGAGTACTCACGGTTGCTTTCTCCCCCCTTTCCCCCCCTTTCCCTTCTTTCTGGTTGTCGCAACCAGATGCTGGAGTCCAGGAGCCAGACGCCACCGTCGACGACGACCCCTACTACACCGGAGGTGCCTACTACTACGTGCAGCCCGCTGACGGCAACCAGGAGTAGTTTAGGAGGATCCCAGGCAGGAGGCCTGCGCCTCTTTCGATCTGTATCCCAGTTTGTGCTAGCCTTCTTAAGGCAACTTGTTTAACTTATGTCTGTACTCAGATATTGTTGCTTCCGCTGACTCGTCTATGATCGAGCAC
Organism: Triticum dicoccoides; assembly: GCF_002162155.2. Classification (NCBI taxonomy): domain Eukaryota; kingdom Viridiplantae; phylum Streptophyta; class Magnoliopsida; order Poales; family Poaceae; genus Triticum; species Triticum dicoccoides. The sequence continues at coordinate 343,496,201 of NC_041387.1, read as the reverse complement.
TTGTATTCGAGCCCTCGAGGCCCCTGGCTTGTATTATGATGCTTGTATGACTTATTTTATTTGTAGAGTTGTGTTGTGATATCTTCCCGTGAGTCCCTGATCTTGATCGTACACATTTGCGTGCATGATTAGTGTACGATTAAACCGGGGGCGTCACAAGTTGGTATCAGAGCCGACTGCCTGTAGGAATCCCTCTTCCAACTCCTTGGCCGAAGTTGAGTCTAGACATTGCAAAACTTTTACTAACATGGCTGTGTGTCTTACGGGCACACGTCGCCATTGGGTGGTAGTAGGATCTTTTACTCCTCGATCTTTACTCTGGGACTCTGATCTCTCCTCTATTCGGGTTAAATGAAGTTTACTAAATCTAACAATAGGATCTCGTTATCACTTTCACCCGGAGAGCCCCTTGTTACTGATGATCGTCTGCTGCACCAGAAGACCGTGAAGATACTCTCCGCTGTTAACCCGAGAACTTATGTTCATCGCATTTGCAATTCCCCTTCCACCGCCAACCCTTATGGATAACCACTTGCAGTTGTTATTCTTACATTCATCCCCAGTTGGTCTTGTTATTACCAGATACCTCGAAACACTCGTCGTTGTTTCGATAATCCTTTGAGCTTATCGCCTTGCTGTTCTTTGTCACCTGAATACCCCTATGGATAATTCTCGCACTTATCGAGTATCCGCTCATCCCCAAGTTGTTCATGTGTTTCACAATGGTCTTCGAAATACTAATTGATCCTCCAAAAATCCTTAATAGCTTATTGCTCTGCAATACTTGTCTGCTTGCATTATGGATGCTTTCCATATGTCTGGCAGTATTCGTTAGTATCCTTAGGCACCGTCATTTTGATCCTATTGATTCAGCATGTGTGCGAATGCACACAATCATCTATCAACCCTTCTAAATTATCCTTCCGGCTCAGACATCATTTTTGAACATGAGCTGGTTCTCGACCAAACTATTTGTCGTCAATTGTGCCTCTGGTATATCCAACTTATCCATCCTTGATCAGAGCGACTGCTTCTGATCCTTTGTTTTGGAAATCGAAATTCCTTTATTATCTAAGCATCGAATTATTCCGATGTTCTATAATATGATGCCCGTGCATTCTTCTTCCTCTGGTTGTGTGCCGATACTCACCCTAGATCCTTTGTTCGATTTTATCGGACAATGTCCTTCTTATTCAATAACCTTGAGCCTTTCCTAGGATGTATACCGCCTTTGGTAAATTGTATCCCCTGCTTTGTCAACCATGCTCTGCTTTCGAGCTTGTGTTATTTACTCTTGAAATTTGTGGTATATGTTCGTAAGATGCCCGGATGGGTTGAACCTATGCCTTCCTTAATATGTGTGAACTCGGAAGATTTCACGAGTCATACTCATCTGGTATTTCACCAGGTAAAACTTTCAACACTAATGCCTTTATCAAAGCGAGAAGTGAATGGAAGATTATACATTGAAGAAGTGGGAGTCGACCTTGAACTTTGTGTTCATGCCCATAGACACGATGTAGATCTTCTCATCGAAGCTTCTTTTAAAATTAATTATTCCCTTAGTATAAGTTCATCTTATATCTGGGATCTGGCCTTTTTCAATCGTGGTTCCGACCATGATTGTTCTTCTTTGATTCCATTTCTCGGACAAGTTAAAATAATTGTCTTCTATGGATCAATACACCAGTCCAACCTTTACTTTGATCTTGTGTTGATTATTACCCCCCTGGTATCTCGAGATTATCATGGTACTGCTTAACTTCTTATGAGTTCTTCATCAAGTGCTACCTTACCACTGATTCCAATTTTTCACGGGCTCTGAGTTATTAAACACTCAAAGACACCGATAACTGAACCGAGTCCGCTCTACGGTTCAACAACTCTTCAGTAAGCTTCTATAAGTATGAGTTTGTAACCGATCACGCCATTTCTAGCCTGTTTGGCTATATCCTTGTCGTGCAGATTTTAACTGTGCTACCTGGTCCTTATTCCGGGAGCACCAGTTTCGACGATGAGCTAAGCTTACGTCGATCTTCCTCGTCATACCAATTCTCCTTGACCAACAAACTTGATTTCGAGTTTGTGTCGTAACGGTGGTTCCAATAACCTCTTGCTTCATCATTCCTTTGACTTGATGTCGTCGCTGATTGACTACATCTGCATGAAATCTCTCGACAATTGTGTCGTGATCATCATCAACCTTATGAGCTCTTCTAGGAATTCAATTGAATTCATGATGGGTAATACCATCCTTGCCCCTCGATGATTCCTGTTCTCATCGACCACTTTATTGCCTTTCGTTCAACACAACTTGTTCGTGTTTGGTGTAAACCTTGAGATCACTGCTACCCAGCAGTCGATCTTCCTTACCTCGGTAGTATTACCATCTCTTTTTGTCAAGAATGTGGTGAGAATTTCACCATCTCTTAATAATTCTTGATATCATAATACTTCTTGCCATCTTCGTTCATTCCTTGGTCCCCGTATTGTTTTCAACCGGAATACCGACAATGGAGCTATGACGTGTGAATTCAAAACTTCTAACAACCCTATTGATTTGAAGTGAATGGGCGATAGTTCATTCTAAGTCCTTCGTTAATTGAATCACCATTCTGACATTGGTCGTGCAACCCAACCCATATTTCGGGCGCACATTTCAACCAATGTTTATTTGTGTATGTTTTCCTCGAGCATACTTCCTTATATCATTTGATTTGGCAAATGTTATCTCCTTGTTCACTTAATGGTGGAAATCCATCTTTTGGGGAATCTCGGCGAATTGCCGTTGGGTTCACCAGACACCTCCTTGTCCTCTCCTTGGGTTAATGATGGACTCTTGTTAACGGAAATCACTTCATAGTTCATTTCCCCGAGAATCTTACAATATCATCTCGTCAATTTGCGTTGCACCTTTTCTTCTCAGGTATCCTAAGTCTGATGTATCCTGACACCAATCGGATCTGAATCTCGGTCAGATATGATGGTTGGGACAACTTTCCAAGAGTCATGATGTTGATCCTTTGATGACCCGATAACATGATGTCATGCCTAGCACCACCCCCCCTCGTCTGGAGGACCTATCATTATAGATTCCTTTTCAGCAAGGTTATCCATTCATCCATGAGGAAATTGTAAGATTTATTCTACAAGTTATTCCTGATGGATCCTTCGTGTTTTCAAAGTTTGATCTTCACCTGAAGACCATGTCAATGCTACCTCGAAGCATGTCAATGGTACTCCGATTTTCAACAGGAACATTTGAAGCACGATGCTAAATTTTGTTTATCATTTATCCTAACACCGTTGTATGGGTAATGTCATGAAATTTCTCTCCCCTTACCTTAAGGGTTTTCTACATTATATACTGTCATGGATATCATGCTCTGCTTATCCTTGGGAAGGATATACCCCCGAAATATGTGTTTAAACATATTTTCCTTTCCATTGTTCTGTTTAATCTGATGATCATATTTTCCTTCCATTGGTTTGTTTAAACCTTTTCTATGATCTATATGATATAAGCAGTAATAATCCACTACTTATGTAAACACCTCGGTGTACAACTCTGCCAGTGAGACCCTGTTACCTTTGTTGATGACATTTCGGTAACCACCGATGGACGAGAACTTTGCCTAATGGTACGCCTCGTTCAACGAGCAGGAAAACGGTTCTCTTCGTCCCTCGCCCTTGGTATCGACATTGTTGCCAACATAACTGATAGGCTAACCTCTGACATGTCTTGCTATCATGACCGTGCAAGATGTCACCGCCCTTCCTACTTTTAACCCACATGGTGGGCCCATAACCCACAGTTCCACAGGATCGAAACCTGACT
>NC_041387.1:343486865-343490144 GCF_002162155.2 Triticum dicoccoides | reverse complement strand
CCGTGCCATGCGCGTTGTGGCCACGCACACAGCCCCACACCCCCGCCACGTCCTTGGTCACCTGCAGCCGCGCCCGTCACTGCCTGCCTCGCCCAGGTCGGACGCTGACCGCGCCCGGCGCGCGCCTAACCTCGTCGGCCTTCCCCGTCGTCTGTGCCCCGGCGGCCTCGTCCTGCTTTGCGGGCGAGTGCCCGCTCGGGTGCGCCTGCACCCTACGCCCGGGACCCGTGGCCGTTCGCCCGTTAGGGCTCCCCCTGAGCCACTGACCTTGGGGCCCCACGCCCCAGAACAAAAAAAAAGAGGGATTAAAAAAAATTAATTAAAATTTTTTTAAAAAAAAATGTTAAATGAATAAATAGATAATAATTAAAATAATTAAAATGTTAATTAATTAATTAAGTAAGTAATTAATCCTGATTAGATTAACCTAATCACTAATTAGATTAACTAATCTATAATTAAACTAAACAGAATGACAGGTGGGTCCCACACCCTGTTGACTGCTGATGTCAGCATGACATCATGCTGATGTCATAAATCCATTTTCGAATTAAATTAAATAATTAATTAAATTTCAGAAATTAATAAAATCTTTAGAAAATCATATCTTTTAATCCGTAACTCGGATTAAAATACTTTCTACATGAAAGTTGCTCAGAACGACGAGACGATTTCGGATACGCAGTCCGTTCGTCCGCCACACACACCTAACCTATCGAACTCGCAACTTTTCCCCTCCGGTTCATCTGTCCGAAGACACGAAACACCGGGAATACTATCCCGGATGATTCCCCCCTTAACCAGTACCACCTTATACCACGTTAGGGCACGCCTAGCATCGCTTCTTGACATGTCATGCATCGATATGCATCTGTTTACTTGGTATTCATTGTTTCTTCCCCCTCTTCTCTCCGGTAGACTACGAGACCGACGCTGCTGCTGCCCAATTCGACTACGGAGTTGACGACCCCTCTCTCTTGCCAGAGCAACCAGGCAAGCCCCCCCCCCCTTGATCACCAGATATCGCCTATTCTTATCTATACTGCTTGCATTAGAGTAGTGTAGCATGTTACTGCTTTCCGTTGATCCTATTCTGATGCATAGCCTGACATTGTTGCTACACCTGTTGATACCTTACCTGCAATCCTAAATGCTTAGTATAGGATGCTAGTTTATCATCATTGGCCTTACATTCTTGTCAGTCTGCCTTGCTATACTATTGGGCCGTGATCACTCGGGAGGTGATCACGGGTATATACTATACATACATATATACTATACAGATGGTGACTAAAGTCGGGTCAGCTCGAAGAGTACCCGCGAGTGATCCACGGATTGGGGGCTGAAAGGACCTTTGTCCCGACGGCCCTCTGTGTGGATCTTTGTGGCGGAGCGACAGGGCAGGTTGAGACCGCCTAGGAGAGAGGTGGGCCTGGCCCTGTTCGGCGTTCGCAGACACTTAACACGCTTAACGAGATCTTGGTATTTGATCTGAGTTGGCTACGAGCCTATACGCACTAACCATCTACGTGGGAGTAGTTATGGGTATCCCGACGTCATGGTATCAGCCGAAGCACTTCAGACGTCAGCGACGGAGCGGCGCGCGCCGAATTGGACTGGAACGCCACTAGGCTAGGTCTGCTTTCGGCCGCCCTCGCAACGTGCAGGTGTGCTATGGGCGATGGGCCCAGACCCCTGTGCGCTTAGGTTTAGACCGGCGTGCTGGCCTCTCTGTTTTGCCTAGGTGGGGCTGCGACGTGTTGATCTTCCGAGGCCGGGCATGACCCAGGAAAGTGTGTCCGGCCAAATGGGATCGAGCGTGTTGGGTTATGTGGTGCACCCCTGCAGGGAAGTTAATCTATTCGAATAGCCGTGATCTTCGGTAACAGGACGACCTGGAGTTGTACCTTGACCTTATGACAACTAGAACCGGATACTTAATAAAACACACCCTTCCAAGTGCCAGATACAACCGGTGGTCGCTCTACCTCAGGGATATGAGGAGGGGATCGCCGGGTAGGATTATGCTATGAGATGTTACTTGGAGATGCTACTTGGAGGACTTCGACCTACCCTCTTCTGCCTGTTGCAAGACGAAGGTGACCAGAAGCGTAGTCTTCGACAGGATTAGCTATCCCCCTCTTATTCTGGCATTCTGCAGTTCAGCCCACTGATATGGCCTCCTTACACATATACCCATGCATATGTAGTGTAGTTCCTTGCTTGCGAGTACTTTGGATGAGTACTCACGGTTGCTTTCTCCCCCCTTTCCCCCCCTTTCCCTTCTTTCTGGTTGTCGCAACCAGATGCTGGAGTCCAGGAGCCAGACGCCACCGTCGACGACGACCCCTACTACACCGGAGGTGCCTACTACTACGTGCAGCCCGCTGACGACGACCAGGAGTAGTTTAGGAGGATCCCAGGCAGGAGGCCTGCGCCTCTTTCGATCTGTATCCCAGTTTGTGCTAGCCTTCTTAAGGCAACTTGTTTAACTTATGTCTGTACTCAGATATTGTTGCTTCCGCTGACTCGTCTATGATCGAGCACTTGTATTCGAGCCCTCGAGGCCCCTGGCTTGTATTATGATGCTTGTATGACTTATTTTATTTGTAGAGTTGTGTTGTGATATCTTCCCGTGAGTCCCTGATCTTGATCGTACACATTTGCGTGCATGATTAGTGTACGATTAAACCGGGGGCATCACATAGAGATGGAGCCGGAGGTACTGCTCCACTGTGATGGAGGGTTTCTTCATTGGAGCAGCTCCGGTGAGTTGTACGACGCCGAGGCTGAAGTAGGACAAGAGAGACAATGTTAACCCGGGTGTAATTATAATAGCATCTCCAATAGATGACATAAAGTACATAACCACAAAGTGCTAGATGTAAAATACATCAGCCGCTCATCTTTGAACTTAACTGTTGAAACTAAATTTAACTATCGAAACTGTACATAATTGTCGAAGCTGAATTTTGCTATCGAAACTGAACGCACTAGAGGTGAGGCTACACGTCAGCCGGCTGACTTTTTTTATCTGTGGCCAGTCGATTTTGCAGCCGTTTGATACGAAATCAAGGGCCTGCAGTTCATATTCAACCTCCACCCCCCTGAGCCGCCAACCACCACCGACCAAACAGTCGCCCCCCGTCGCCCGCGGCCGGCGGTGCGCCGCCCCGCCCGGCCCAAAAACACTCCCCACCGCCGGTCCGCCGCCGCCCCAGCCATCCCTCTAGGCCCCCCTGTGCCGAGCTTTTTCTCCGGCGATCCCCACGCCACCGC
>NC_041387.1:343460847-343486295 GCF_002162155.2 Triticum dicoccoides | reverse complement strand
GCTGCGGCTGGTTCTTCTTTAACTCTGTGAGCCCCCCACCCCCTGAAAATCGACTGACCCAAAAGTCGATTCAGTCGACTGAAGTGTAGCTAAATCGGAGCAACATTGGAAGCAAGAGCAAGAGCGAGAGCAGCAGCGCGAGCAAGAGCAGTAGCAAGAGTAGTCCAGGTAAAGGACCGAGAGCAAGAGCAGAGCAGCAGCGCGAGCGAGAGCTAAAGCAGCAGCAGCTCCTACTGATGTGGACATCGCCGCCATGGAGGAAGTGGCCGGCGACGCCGCCGTGGATGGAGCCGCGCTGTGTCGGCTCAGGACCGAGCGTCAGTAGCACCTTGAGATCGAATCAAGAGGAAAATGCAACGATTAGTGTACAACCACTTTGGTGGCACCGATTAGGCCGCAACTTCATCCGAGGAAACGGTGATGATGATGCTCTTCCGGTGGTGTAGGTGAAGACGACGGTGTGGGATTGGAGGTGGCGCGAAAGACAAGGGGAACGTCGGGGCAGCTCCTTGGAGGTGGAGGACGCGGTGGCTGAACCGGCGGGACAACGAGATCGACAACGGATCTTCATCCGGTACGGTGGATGGGGGACGTCGAGTTGTTGCTGTGGACAACGTCGTCGGGGAAGAGGCTCCGGCTGGGTGGCGGACGGAGGAGGATGTGGGGCTTCGAGGGTTTTCGCGGCCTCGGTGTACGAATAGGTGGGCGGATGGGATGGGAGTGGGTAACCATGGCTTAGGGACGTGCTTGTCCGAAATGTGGGGTAAGTTACGAAACTACCCCCACCGATTTGAGGCGGTTCTTTCGGTTCAGGGGTACCATGGGCATTTCGCGTGTCGGGATTTCACAGGAGGTGGGAGTTTTTGCGCGCATTGTAATTTTGGAATAGCAAGGCGCAGGTTGAGATGGAGGGAGTTGTCGGAGCACAACGAGACAAAGATATATCTTAAATATTTTGGGGTAACAAGGCATGGGTTGAAGAGGCGAGAGTTTTGCAGCACGATAGACAAAGACACAAGCTTGAAATTTTGGCATAACAAGGCGCGGCTTGAAATTCCGGGAGAACAAGCTTGACATGTACCAAAAAAAGACAATTCACACCTCAACACACACAACACACACACAAACACCATTTAGACTAGTAAGGTACACGTGCATTGCACGCATGAGATTTGGCAACCAAATTATGAATAAATACCACATTATAGCATGTAAGCTTTGAGTCATATATGCATGATGTAGATGTTCGTTTAATTCTAATAGTTCATTTCATTCAAAATCATCTAGTGTTTATAAGAAAGCTAATCTATTTTAAGATTCATGGAATTGTGCTTTTGTAAGACATAAAGTAAAAAGAATGGCAAATCATGTAGAAAAACATTTGGGCAATTCTGATAGGGAAGATTCTAGAACAAAGAAGTGCTTGTGTTTTGAGGTTTGTGCATTATGCTTAAGTTCAACCATGGAGTCTTCTAGATTGTACATGTGGTGAAATCTGGTGGAATCTAGATGATATCCAACGGTCAGTAGTGCTCAAATTTTCCATCTCTGCACCATCGGATTCGCCTCATCCAACGACCATCTTTCAAAGTTAAAGTTACCCGCACACAATATAAAAAATATAAAATATAATATATATATAGGGGTATAGATATAGATATGTGATGCGAAAGCCACCCATCATCTCAAATTAGAATAGTGTGTCCATGCACAGATGCAATGTGGCCAAATGATGTCTGCCATCGGTATCTCAAATTCAAATCAATCTGACCTTGTTCACTGTGTATACATTACAACATGCTTGTTTCCAAACCACACCGCACAGATCTCCATTATATTCATGCATGCATGGTTTTCAAACATCATGATCTCTTATTCAAATATTTGAATTCAACTTTACATTGATTATGACCTCACCTAGTCTTTGACACCCACACAATCGTCTTATCTTTATAATTGTACCACTAACTTTCTCTCGTGCATGCATGCACACCCACTACCAGTCGGCATTATCCATCACACACATGCAATCTTTTTCTCCAGGTCGGTCTCCCATGAAGGAACATACCCACACACATCCCCCTCTCCATCATATTGGTCATTCTTTATCTCTCACGCGTGCATGCGCACCGATTGATGTTCCTCTATGTGTGTGTGTTTATAGCTAGGTCTTTCATAGTTTTCCACACAAACCGATCAATCTATATATCTAGTGAGGTCTCACCCTCTTTCCTACGTCCACATCGATCAATCTATACCTCTCTATATAGGATTACGTGGTTGTTTGGTTTGAGACTAAGTTTGCCAAAGCTTGCCACACCTAAGGTTAGGCAAATTGGACCAACTTAGGTGTGTGTTTGGTTCAAGCCACATCTTAGGCAAGCCACATTATGGTCCCACATCACATACACACAACAAGTGTGGCAAGATTCCCTTGTGGCTCTCATTTTGGAGAACTAGCCTTAGGCAAGTTTGGCAACATTGTATGACAAAGTGTAGCACTCCTAGGCCTAGAACCAAACAACCCCTACATATATATCTAATACACCCACATTAATTATATCTCCAACGTCCCCCTCTCATCATCCATGCCTTCCGCTTCATCTCTCAGACGCACGCACAATGGCGAAGACAGGGGGCAGCAAGGGACCTGTCCCCCCTAACATCACTATATATCGAGGCTAATATTAATGTGATCATTAGACAATTGCTGGTAAAAATGGTTTAAGTTCATGAATTGGCCCTCCTCGTAAAGGATTATCAATGCTTGGCCCCCTAGCTCATTTATTTTTCATGGCTCCGCCACTGCACGCAACAACGCAAGTTCTCACCCCCTCTCTCTAAATATCAATCCCGCACTTGTGCACTCCTTCATAGTCTCCCTCCACTCGGCCCCTCGCACCATCTTCTAGCCCCTACCAGATTTTGCCACATGTACAATCTAGCAGACTCCATGGTTGAACTTAAGCATAATGCACAAACCTCAAAACAACAGTGGTTCTCCTTCGTTCTAGAATCTTCCGTATAATAACTGCCCAAACTTTTTTTTTCTAGTTGAATTGCCATTATTTGTTTTTTACTTTATGCTTTACAATACACAATTCCATGAATCATAAAATAGATTAAGGGTTTCTTTAATTCAAAGGATTCTCAAAGGAATTTTGGAGGATTCTAATCCTTAGGAATTTTTCCTATCTTGGTTGTTTCATTCGTAGGATTGTAAACCATAGGAACTTTTCCATATGATTCATTTGCACTAGATTTCATAGGAAACATCCCATCCACTCAAACCTCTTTGAAAGAATTTTGCGTTTTTTCTATGCACAATCAAACACTCATACAATCCTGTAGGATTGAAGATGACATTCCACTATAATCCCATGTTTTTCCTATTCCCGCGTTTTGGAAATCCTACAAATCCAAGAGGCCCTAGCTTTTTTTATAAAAACTAATTGATTTTGAATGAGATGAACTATAAGAATTAAACGAAGGTCTACATCAGGCATATATGACTCAGAGCTTACATGCTATAGTGTGCTATTTATTCATAATTTGGTTGCAAAATTTGATGCGTGCAATGCACGTGTACCTTACCAGTACTGCGAGTATGTGCAAAACACGCAAATTAGAATTCCAATGGTACGCTACACAGTGTCTCTCTTACAGTTCATGAAGCCACGTGGCACATGTGGAGGCATTGTCGCGACCTCCTTGTGTGGATTGATCACAGTGACGTGTTGCTGGTTCTAGAAGAATGTACTCGTCCTCCCTGAGCCATACTGGCGGTACATGCATGAAGCGAAGATGTGCACGCACGCCACGCACACACTCATTCCTTCGCACGCACACGCGGGTACACGGGAGGACGCAATTTTGTACCAAGATCCACCCCATGTGATAATTTTATGCGTGCAAAGTCGTTCACTTCATTGATGGTCAATTAATACAGTGCATGCAAATTGAGTGGACGTGAGGGCGGAAGAAATACATTACTACTCCACTGCACGCATGCGAGTAGTTAAATCATGGGTTGCTAGTAGTACTTCCATTGGTCTCCTTCGTATTTTGTGCCAATTTTTGATAGTAACATAATATTTACGCATTTGAGCAGTGTAGTCTACTTGAAATTTATGTTCCAGTAAACTCGCCGGGAGCCGTTTCGGGCCTCGAAACCAAAACCATCAATTAATCTTTACCTTGTTCCCATCACATTTGAAAGCCTGCTCACACCTACTAGTACGTACCAAACCTGAACTTGTTCCCACTATGCAGGTATTAGTACTAGTGCTAGTACTTAGGTTATAAAAAGGGGAACTACCTAATCGAAAAGTACTCTACCTTTCCTCCTCATAAGTGCTTCTTCTTCGTCCGTCCTTGCCATGGCCGGTGAGCAGAGCTCTAGGTCGAGAACAACTCGTAACAAGGGAGCGGCAACCAAGGCTGCGGAAAAAAAAGAAAGGGCTCGCCACCAGCAGAGACCTCGAAAGATCTCTCACGGGCATGCGATGGCTCCCAGGAGCGCCCTACCCGCGGAGGCAAACTTGCCTAGCCGGCGGCGCTGGAGTCGTTATCCCTCGACAACATGCCCGATCAGCTCAATAAGCACCTCAATAACCAGAAGGAGTTCATCCACGGCTTGGTGGAGCTGTTGAAGGAGAGCCTCGATGACATGCCCGCTGAGCTCAATAAGCAGGGGGAGTTGACTGCCGGCTTGGTGATGCTTCTGAAGAAGAGCATTGCCTCGGAGAAGAAGGCGACCGGCGAAATCCTGCAACTTCAGGAGGACAAGGCAAAGCTCTGCCACGAGCTCGACTTGTTGAAGGAGAAGAACGCCGACTGGAAGAAGCTGCATGAGAATAGTAGTTCTTCAATGAAGATGCTGCAGGCCCTCGTCATGGAACAGAAGGAGGAGTTGGCGAACCTCCGCATCGAGCACTCGGCTGCTGTAAGGTACGTAATGCGGCCGTGGAACAGATGAATAAGGCTCGCGTCGAGAAATCCCGCGTCATGGACAGAATGAAGAAGATGGCAGAGGAGACGCGCAAGGAGATGGAGGTCGTGGAGGTGATGATTAAGCAGTTACGACTCTGCAGCGAATTAGATCATTTGAGGTGATAATCTTCCTTCTTCTTTTGCTCTTGTGTTTCATCTTTTGCTTCGGGTGTTTCGTCGCACGTGTCATGTTCTCTGCGAGGCATGAATAGAACAATGCTAACAATGAGATGACTAGCAAATTAGATCATTTTTTATCACCATATGGCACCGGGCTGCCATGTTTCATGCTCCTCCGTCATAGTACTACTCCAGTGGAAAACTTGAGTATACCGCACGGTTCTTTGCTCCTCCTCAGGTCGTCGGCACATTTATATGAGCAGTCAAATCACAAGGCCCCGCCTTCCAGCAGTAATGAGCCGTCAAATCACAAAGGCCCTCGCCTCTTGTGAAACCGACCAAGCTAGACTGCCCCACCCTCTAGCCTATTAAAAAATGTATACTTTTGTACAGTAGTAGTATCGATGGATTGCGCCATGGATCCAAACTTGAAATTAAAAAAAATGTGGTACATATAGAGAGCGCTTGTCGCCAAATTATGTATATAGTACTATTATAACATGGCAAAAGAGATTTGAGTCACAATAATGGTGTCTAGCACAACCCACCCCTCAAATAAAACTAAGCACCCTAGAATGCTTTGACAAAACTAAGCACCCTGAAATTCTTTGACAACTAAACTACTGGCTATATGATGTTGGCCATATATATTGTACGTATATAATGTGAAGAAACGAGTGGTAGTACTATACCAACTAGAATATAAAATGTAAGAAATACTAGTATGTACGTACTGAAGAGTTAAAGTAACGAGAAGAAACATAACATAGTCCTGCTGGGGGCTCAGCACAACACACCCCTCAAATTAAACTAAGCACACCTGAAATTAAACTATGCAACTAATCCGGTAGACACTGCATTAGAACCACCATGAGCAACGACACCACCACCTTACTCGGAGTCCTCGTCCACGTCCTCGACTTCGTCCTTGTCCCTCTTCCTCTTGGCCGATACTTCTTTGCTTGAACTGCACACTTGGCTCTTGCTCTTCATCCAACCCTTGTAGATATTGAAACAAAGGTAGCCATCCATTGCAGCATAGTGGATGTGGTCTATATCTAGTACATTCCACTGCCATGCATGACGATGAAACATGTACGGAGGTTTCTCCAGTTTACCATATGAAGGATGAACCATGGCTCCTGCCAGGGTTAGCATTGAAGGCTGACCACTGGAGGGTAGCAGTCGATTCTTCTGGAGGTCAAAGGGGTTGCCTACAACGAGGCCTATCTGACCCAGGACTTTTTTGTCGTTCGTAAAGTCTACAGCAACAAATTTGACAAGGTCGCTCTTGAGGAAGTTCTTAAAATCCTGGCATTCAACGTCGTCATGGCATATGTGGTAGACCAAGCATACGTCTGAAGCGAGCCAGGCATCTTCCTCTCTTCCTCCTTTAGATCCTTTTCTTGTCCCAGGACTGTGGTGTACTCAACATCTAGCCCAGCGACCCACTCATCAGTTGAGTTTTCGAGCATGCATCTGAAGCGAGCCAGGCATCCTTTCACCGTCACGGAAGAACGGGTGTAGATGACGTCGAACTCATCGCTGGTGATGGTTCTAACCTTGTACTTACCGGCGATCATGGAGATTTGGGAGGAGGGTTAGGATTAGTGGAACTGCCGTAATGTGAAAGGATGGGATGACTAGGAGCGAACTTCTGTAATATTAAAGGATATGCGGGGACGAGTAGGAGCAAACTGCCAGCGTGCAAACGGCAGGGTAGTGGCTTTCCATTCTCCCATGACACGGGCTTCCAGAGCCCTTGGATCTGAGATCGAACGGTTGCATGGCGTGATTCTAGACCTATGGGTGAATATCCTATCCTGGAGGGTTATTCTGCATATTTTCAGCAACTTAGCATGCGACTGTTCGATCTTAGACCCAAGGGCTGCCAGCAGCCCGTATCATGGTCGTGCCTACCATGACCATCGCGTCGCTCGCGCGGTCGCACCCTTGGAGATTTAACACGGTGCGTGTCACATCCCTAGTTCTAGTATGCTCTGGGCTAGCTAGTCATGTGTTGCGTCATGTTTAAATTGCATTTAAACTTTAAATGGGGGATGATCAAACCCTAGCACCAAATCAAATCAAACAGGTTCAACCTAAAAATATTTCAATGAACCCAAAAATGCCTTATTTACTGTTTGATAATTTTGGCAAGGGTTTTGATCCAAACCAAAAATATTGAACATTTTTAGGGAATTATTTGGGCTTTGATTTAATTCACTAAAGTATTTGAGTTGGAGCACATAAAGCCTACAAATATTTTTATTGCTCCAATAATTCTGAAAACTTGTGAGTGGCTCTGGATATTTTGTATCGGGCCACATACTATTTTTCAGAAGCTACAACAATGATTTGGTTTAGAAACTAAAGCAAAATATATTGAAAGAAATAGAAAACAAAAATAATTAGAAAAGAGAGAGAGAAGTTACCTGGCGCTTACCTGCAGCAGAGACGGCCCAGCTCCTGTTCTGGCCCAACCCACCACCGCAGCCCCCTGTCGTCTTCCTCCCTGGACAGAAGGACAAGGGCGCGTGGTTGCCGCACGTGGGCACGCGTCCTGGCCAGCTCCTCCCTGCCTGCTAGCCCCGGCCTCCCTTGAGGGCGCCACGCGACCCCCAGAGCCGTCCAGCTCTCCCTCTCTCTCCCCCAAGCGCTCTTCCCTCCTCTGTCTCGCTCTTATCCCCGCACCCGAGCGCGCCTGAGAGCGCCGCCGTGTACCACCGCAGCCACCGCCTCCCCTAGATGTCCCTCCATGCCCTAGAGCTCCGCTACGACCTCCTCTTCATGCTACCCGAGCCACGTTTCGTCGGAAGCTCTGCTTTGCCTGCACATCATCGTCTTCGTCCTCAGATCACCGGAGATCCCTGTCGTTGATGTGCCACCTCCAGAGCTGCCCCAACCATGCCGAGCCTTCCGTCGCAAGCGCCGTGAGCCACTGTCCCTTCTACCCTTGCTCCCATTGCCATTTGCATGCCGTAGCACCGTTTCCACCGTGACCAGAGCTCACCGCCGCCCGGCTTTGTCGCCGCCGTGGCCTGAGCTCAAACCACCCATGCCCTTGCACCGCATCGTGCTCCTGGTGCCTCCAGGAGACCGCCTAGCCCTCTACGCGCTCGCCTGCTAGCTCTAGAGCCACGCTCGCACGGAGCTGAGCTCCGGCCACCGCCTTGCTCGCCGCCGTTGCAGTTTCCGACCACCCCAGCACCTCCCGCTACTACCAAACGACGCGCCTCGACGTGCTGCATCCGTAGAGCCTAGCCACGTGAGCTCTCCTCGCCGGAGATGGCCGGGCGAGTAGCGCCGCCGCGTTTTGCTTAGCATCGGCGACTAAACACCGGTTGGGTGACGTGGCAGGTTAGGTTAGTCACTAACCACACAGTTAGTTTAGCAGTGTGCCACTAACGGATGGCCCCATGCTCTAATTAACCCTGGGATTTATTCCCTCTTTAACTTAGACTAATCCACTGGGCCCACATGTCAGGTTGACTTTGCTAACGTGGTTGTTGACCCGGCCCCACCTGCATGTGACCCAGACAGCACTATGACACTGACCACTGGACCCCACTGGTCAGGTTTGACCTGGTCAGCCGCAGTTGACCCGCTGACGTCACAGTGACGCAATGCTGACGTAGTTAATCATTTTCTGGATTTAAAATAATTCAGAAAATTCCAGAAAATGCCCAAAACTTCTAAAATTCATAGAAAATTTTATATAACTCCAAATAAGATAAATTATATATGAAAAATGATCAGAAAAATCTAATCTATCCATCTGTACCATTTTCATGCATGTTAGAACAACTTATAGCTACTGTTTAGGACAAATCATGTAAATGGCATTTGAATTTCCACATATGGAGTTTGAATTTGAATCTTGGATTCAAACCAACTTCATTTAACCTGTTGCTAGTTGCATTAGCTCAAATCAGAACATATTGACATGTCATGATCATGCATCATATTGTGCATTGCATTGATTGTGTTCTTCCTTGTTGCCGGTATTTGTCCCCTCTCGATAGATGTGGTTCCGACGATGAGTTCGATGACAATGATGAAGAGCTATATCATCTTCAGAAGTGCCAGGCAAGCAAACCCCCCTTGTTCATTCCGATACAATCCCACTCTCTCGCTCCTGCTCTCTTTTATTGCATTAGGACAACAATGATTCAACTGTTACATGCCGCGGTAGTTGAAACCCCTTTCCTCTGCATGACCTGTCATTTCCACAATAAATAGATGAAACCCACTAGCATGAGTAGGAGTTGTTTGAGCCCTGATGTGCCTAATCATTCATGCTTGCTTGTCATGCCTGCTACTGCTTAGAGTTGAGTCAGGTCTGATTCATCGGGGATGAATTGGAATGGTGATGAACATGTCCTACTTTCTGTGAGCTAAGTGTGTGAACACGATTTGGTAAAGGTAGCAGTGAGAGGCCATGTAGGAGTACATGGTGGGTTGTCTCATTGAAACCGTCTTCAGGAACTGAGTTCTGTGTTTCTGATCCATGAACAGTTACTACCACACATTGGGCCTCCGGGCACTCCAAGCTCTCTCGACTTATTAATCAACTTGATCTCTGTCCAGGAGTTGCAACTAGTTTCTGGTGTTTGTAGGTAGTGTTAGTAGTTTACCAAGTGGCACCCGGTACAGGTGGGCTTGGGACAGACTAGGCACCGTGGCATGGTGTACCAAGCGTAGATCCACCCGTTGAGGTGGGCTTGGGAACCCTGCACACATTGTTTGGGGTCATGAGCGACACCCCGGCCGGATCTCCTTGCGGATGGAACCCGAATAGGCGATAAACCTGGACGAGAGACTTGTGTGGTTTGTCCGGTCGTGCCGACACCCTTGCTGGGCTTCTGCTTGAAGGTTGCCGAGTACATGTCGTGTAAATGGTGATAAGTGGTGAGAGCGTGTGTGAAGAAGTACACCCCTACAGGGTTAACATTATCTATTCGAATAGCCGTGTCCGCGGTAAAGGACTTTTGGGTCGCCAATACAGTTCATAGACAAGTGAAAGTGGATACTCTAAAATGCGCAAGATAAGCGTGAGTGCTATTGATGGCGTTCTCGTAGGGAGACGGGAGCGGATCCATAGTGGTGTATTGATATGGTGAATATGTGGACTCGTGTGCGCCACCTCAAAAGAGTTACTTGCAGTCGTAGTTCAGGTTAGCCACTGAGTCAAAGCTAGCTTGCTGCAGTTAAACTCCACCACCCCCTTTATTGATACCGATGCATATGTAGATAGTTCTGATGTAAGTCTTGCTGGGTACATTTGTACTCACGTTTGCCTATTTTTTGTTTTTGCAGAGAGACTTCAATCTCGCTATTAGTTCCGCGTGGACTTCGATGTTTAGCTTGTTACCTCAGCTACGATCTTGTGCCCTCGGCGGGATCTGGTAGATAGTCAGGCTTATCAGCCTTTTCCTTTTGTAGATGTCTGTACTCAGACATGTTAAGCTTCCGCATGTGCTTGACTTGTATGCTCTGAATGTTGGGTCGTGAGACCATGTTTGTAATATCTAGCTCCTCGGAGCTAATGAATACATACTTGAGTTGTAGAGTCATGTTGTGATGCCATGTTGTATTTGCACATATCGAGCATATTGTGTGTATGTTATTGAAATGCTTGGCATGTGTGGGATCTGACTATCTAGTTGTTTATCCTTGGTAGCCTCTCTTACCGGGAAATGTCTCCTAGTGCGTCCACTGAGCCTTCGTAGCTTGCTACTGCTCCGGAACACTTAGGCTGGCCGGCATGTGTCCTTCTTCGTTCCTGTGTCTATCCCTTCGGGGAAATGTCACGCGGTGTTTACCGGAGTCCTGCCCGGATTCACTCGTTGATGACCGACACGTTCGTTGCTGGGTCATGTATGCCCGTCCCTATAAGTTAGTGCCACTTTGGGTTCACGACTAGCCATGTCAGCCCGGGCTCCTTGTCATATGGATGTTAGCGACACTATCATATACGCGTGCCAAAAGGCGCAAATGGTCCCGGGCCTGGTAAGGCGACACCCGTGGGAATACCGTGCAAAGTAATATGAGGTGTTACATGCTAGATCGGTGTTCCTTTGAGTCGGGGTCCTGACAGTGCGTTAGGCTATCTGATGTTGGCATGTCATACATAGTCATCACTTAGTCACTCATACTACAACAAGGTTAACTATAAGGTTGGCTATAAGTGTATTTTTTTACTTCTCTCTCTCTCTCTCTCTCTTTCTTCGTAGTATTTATTGTATTTGCTAAGGAGTGACCTCTTCCAGTGAAATGGTGCTTAGCTGAGGTGCTAAGGGCATTAAATGGCTTAGCAATCAAGTCCCCAATGCATAGGTTCTTAGTTTTTTGTTGCTAAGTTTGCTTCATTTAATTAGCTATAGGCTCAAAATTGTCTTTTCACCTAGGTACACGCGCTTAGCACCGTTTCTTCCTTGGGTCACCAAACTAGTCTCTCTCTTCTTAATTAACTTGCCACATCAGACTTTGTGCCTATGTGGCAAGCTTAGCACCTGTAGGAGCAAGTAAGTACAATAGTGGGCTATAAGCCCGCTTTACATGGAATTTTTGCATATGTGGAGGAAAGAGGCAAGGAAAAAGTGGATAAGTGGGCTCTCATGCAAGAACCAGCCTCTACATGGTGGAGCATTTGGAGAGGCACATGTATGGAGGTGGTCAGGAATCGGGAGACTCATGCCGGTCATAGCACCGCAGTTAAAATGATAATGGCAAGTCGAATCACGGGGCCCCACCTGTCTAGCAGTAACTCACTGTCAAATCACACAGCCCTACATTTGCAGCAGCCTACTCCCTCATCTTCTCGCGTCTCTGTCGAGCCGACTAGACGGAACTACCCCGCCTACCAAGCAGGAAAAGCCCCGCCCTTGACTTTTAAATAGTACAAAGTATCCATGGATTGCGCCATGGAGCAAAGCCTCAAGAAAATGGTGGTACACATGTATGGAGTATACAGCACGCCCGTCACGTTCGCGTCGCACCCCAGACGGTCGGTTGGTCTGGCACGCTGCTCTCCGAATGGAACGCGCGTCATATTGTGTTTGCACACACATGTGGGACCGCAATTGGGAACCGACCATAGGCACACTCCCCAACCCTGCAAGTCGGGTGACTTAATAGAAGAGAGAGACGAGCGATAGTACTAGAGAAGTGTTGTACTACTATGTTGGTGCCTAAACGATCCCTACAAGACACGGAAGATCAGTTCATCCATGCATGTGACCAGACTCCAGCAGACACGCCTGGATTGGCTATCGTCTACATATCGTGCAGGCTATGTTGTACAAGGCTGTAGTTTTGGTGAGAAATCTAAAAAAAGGTTTCTTGTCATCTCGCAAAATTAGGTGTCATGTGCTTCAGATCACTGCGAGGGTTAAACAGCGACAACTCAGTTGGGCTAGACATTTGGGGCACATGCACGAAGACTACTCGACTGCCATCTAGGTCAAGCCGGCTATGTTAATTAGGACATCTATCGATGGACCCCTTTTCTACGAGTTTATCTTTAATTTGAGCTTTGATCCTCATCTAGTTTGTCCGTCGGGATTGATGTTGTCTCCTTTGGGCAGTGAGGTTATGATTTCTTGTCATTTGGCATTTTTTCATGTTATATGTTATAATCCGGTGCTTCAGATGAAAATGACGACAACTGAGCCTATGAGCCACGTGCATGAAGACTTCTCGACAGTCATTGACGAGGTCAAGCCGGCTCCAGTAGACAAAAGAAAACTAGTACTCCACTATATAGGCAGGAGCCTCCGCGCTTTCTTGCTAGTGTTGCTCTCTTCACACTATCTCGTCCTCTCCAGATCTAAACACGACAGCAGTGGCCACACTCTCTCTCTCTGCTCACCGCTTGTCACAGATCCAGCCGGATCCTCTCCGGCCGGGAAGGTGAGAAGGTGCAACATTCACACGGTTGTCCTCGGGATGGATCTTACCCACTGCCGGCGCGTCCTGATCAGCGTGCCTTGCCGTTCTCTCCCAAGCACCGCTAGCGACGGAGGGCCTCCGACCCCTTCTTCCTTGTTGCCGTAGTGTGCGAAGATTCGGCCTCCCTCTGCCCACCTAGCGACATCCTGGCGACACTCAGGTATAACTTCCTTCGAAACCGGCCTTGCTCTACTTCCCTAGCTCCTGACGTCGCTGTATTTGTATCTTTTACTATTTCTCAGGCCCCCTCGTAGATACGATCGATCGACTGTTCGGAAACCACCTAAATTTTTACGGTTAAGAGGTAAAACTAGTTCATGCACTCGAATTTAGAACTACTTGGTTCAAACAAGGAAGAAAGGGGGTGGGGGTGGGGGAAGATTTGTTACCTGAATCTAGGACTTGGTCGAAAGAGGAAATAATGGGGGCAAAAAGTAGCAGAGTCTAGCTATCCAACTGGTCTCTAGGTCTAATAGGGAAATAAAGGAAACACAGTACAAACTCAATATAAACCCGATCTATTGGTTGAAAAAGGAAAGAAAGTGGGGACTAGGGGACAAGTCAATGGTGTAAGTCTAGCACTAGATTTGCTAGCCTCACAAAGTATAAAGTGGCTATACCGAAAAAAATGGGACCAACCTAGATATCCTATTCTGATGTTTGTTGCCCCGAGCCACTCTTATATAATGCCACTAGTAAAATGTAGTAGTCGCATTGTTAAAAGTAAGGACACGTTAAACCAATGTTGTTTTCATTGTAATGCCTCCAGTAATATGAATCAATGGCACTTTTTTACATGTCCTGCTAAATTTTCTATTAAGATAAGTTGCTTCTTTTCGTTAGAAATGCAACTGTCCTGGTCCGCCTACTCTCCCGTGCCCAAATACCGACTCTGTAGCAGCTGTTAATGTAATGTTGCTGGTAAAATGAAGCAATGGCACCATTAAAGTAATGTCGTATTTAACGGTTGTCATGGTTAATCCTAGTGCCCACACTAATATCTAGCAATGCTGCTACTTTAGAAATTGCTACTGTCCTTGTAGGATCGCCATTCAGATAAGGAACATGCTTCTTTTCATTTGATGCATGTTTCATCACTTGTTAGTCACCCTCCTTTCCACCTTTTTTGTGCAAACAGAGATATACATTTCACGCTCGATCTTAGTTGAACTGCACAAATGATATCCAAATTATAGTTGAACATTCCAGGAGCTTCACAACCAACCTTGATGCTGCTCAATTTTATTGCAACTAATGAAGAAGAAGCTCTGTGTGTTTCGTTTTCTGATGGAAATGGAACCGGGGCTGGAGCCCTTCTCTTAAAAAAATGAAGAAGAAGCTGCTAGCTCATGGGATATTGCTTCATTTTAGGTGAAATGCACCAAAAGGTCCCATGAATTGAATCATCCATGTTGGTGACTGAAAGAGCCAGCTTTAGTATCCCAGTCTAAGCACCCCCGGCCTCCATCCTTGCGACGCACGGTACACCTCGTTTGCCACCTGCTCGACCCTAGTGTCACTGATAAAACGAAGTAATAATACATTTAAAATAGAGCGAGTGTCCTCTCTATCATTTCATTTCCAATGTAGATAAAGAAAGTGCTTCTCTTTGTTAATGTATGTTTCATCAACTAGTCCCATTCTTGATGTTTAAGCGTTTCTGCAAACTGGGGTGCTTAATTTTAGTTGATCTGCACAAAAATAGAGATTTGAATGTCTCAAAGCGCCTCCTTGTAGTACCGTTGTACACTGATGTTCATCACTGGCAGAAGGTGTATCTGGGAGACTTGGAACGATTTCTAGTATGAGGCGTACCGTATGAGACATCACAGGACCCATCTCGCCCTCGCAGCATGGCATACTATGATACTATCGCAATATTTTCTTCTATTTATTTTGTGTGTTTCATCAACTAGTGCCACTATAATGTAATCACGCTTTTTCATTATCTGTGCAAACAGGGTTATTCAGCTGCATTTTGGTGGAACTGCACAAATGTACGTATGGAACTAGCATATATGCAGAGTGCGAGGTGTGCCAAGTAAAAATTACCGACACCAACCATGCTCCATGCACGCATTGGCATCCACCACCACCAGTGGGATGTGTGGCGCTCTCTGTGGACGGATCTTTCGGCAGCAAATCCTCTAACCAAATACTAGTAGCTTATATTGGCGTTTTCTAGGGAGTACTCTTTTTTGAAAGAAGCACCAATATATTTTTCTTTATTTGTACACTTTGTCACAATTTTGACCCAAAGGTCCAGAGCTATTTTAGGGTGATTGGCGTAGTACCCGAAGACTGATTGTAAGCATGATTTTCATTAGCTGTCACACTGATTATAAGCATGAGCAGGTGGAAGATTAGGTTAGTGCGAAGCTTACCTTAAACCCTACCGCCGCCGTTGAAACGAGGCGAGCATCAAGGGAACCATGGAGAACGGCAGGGAAGCGACATCACGCCATCCAGCCTCCTCTTGTGGTGGGAGAACGAATACTCCTGTGGCTCTGGCTGGCTCTGCACCTTCACGAACGGCACACCATACTCCATCGATTCGTTAACCTCTAGGTGCTCGACCTCCGACCTGTACGCCCACCATCTCCGCCTGACTGTCGCCTTGGGCGAATTTGTCTGCTCCATCGCCCAGAGGAGATACTCGATGAACTCGGAGGACTGCGGTGTGACTACCGCCGAGGAGTACGTGTACATCGCCGCCCTCATCATCGTCGTCTCGTTCTTTCGCATACATTGACATATTGCCTTCACCGTCCTTGAAATCTGCCACTCATTGTCAAACCAAGTAAGGATCTCCTTCAACCTGGCTAACTTTGCCTGGTCGCTACCAACAATCTGCCTGATTCGCTGCTGCATCCTCTCCATAGATGTCCTTCTGAGTGGTCCGGTGCTAACTTTGGAAGATGGGAGGAGAGATGGTGGTCTTGCAATAGAGAAGAGGGAGAGGCGAGATGGTGGCTTTGGAATTGAGAGATGGAGAGGAGAGGAGGTGGTTTTGCGATGGAGAAGAGGGAGAGGCGAGACGTTTTTTTGGAATGGAGATGATGGAGAGGAGATGAGGTGGTTTTGCAATGGAGAAGAGGGAGAGGAGCGTGCTCCAGCGATTTAGGATTGGACAAGAGGGCCGGTGCGCTGTAGTGGATCAAAATCAAAATCAATTTGCCCTTCAATTAAAAAAGTGACCCCACATTAACTAGTCTCCCTTTTATTCTGGGTCATAATTGACCATGATTTTCGCAAATAAAATATATGTTATACATTGAAAAAAAAATATAATTTGAAAGTACATTCAGATATGAACCAAACGATACAATTTTTTAGTGACATGCATTCACATTTTGCTTGTCAAATACAGTACGTGGTCAAAGTTTGACCCAAAATACGCAAAACAAAAAAATACTTCCAAGACCAGCGCCGCTCTTCCGCTCTTCTCCTCTTAAACCACTGCTGCTCCTCTCCTGTTCCAATCTAAATCTAGCGCCGCTCCTCTCCTCTTCCATTTCAAAACCACAACCCCTCCTCTCCTGTTCCAATTCAAAACCAGCGTCGCTCCTCTCCCGTTCTTATCCAAAACCGGCGCTGCTCCTGTCCTCTTCTATTCAAAAACCACCACCGGCGAGTGAAGGTGCTGTGGAGAAGTAGATCGATGGAGGAGTACAACCGATACGTGAGGATCGCAGACGGTGACCCTGTGAAGCTAGATAGGATATTGGAGATACAGTCTTGGTTGACAACAAGGACCAACTAGCGGCGACGACGACATCCATGGACAAATATCTGCAACAAAGCGAAAAGGCGGTGATACTCCCGGAGGGAGTCGCGCATGAGTACATAGAGCTGCTCCTCTGGGCCATGGAGCAAATAGATTCACCACATCCGATCGTGAGGGAGCAGTGGTGGGAGTATCGATCCCAGATGGAGATTCCACCAAAGATTGAAGGATCGAGCATCTACAGGGTGCCGTTTGTGAGGGTATCGTGCCAGAGCGAGCCGGTGGAGTCTTCGTCGACCGAACCCAACTACAAGAGGAGAAAAGCAGTTGGCCCGACGACGCTTCCCTGCCATCCTCTCCCACGTCGTTCACATCGTCTCACGGGGTGGCTGTCTGCCGCCGAGGAATAGGAGGGGACTACCCCCCAGCCCAATAGTCGGACAGGTTGTGAATTGTCAGGAGGAGATTAGGGTTGTCAGTATTTGCAGGTTGTGCATTGTGTTTTGTGTTGTGTATTTTGAGAGTACTTTTAGATAAGAATGTCTTTTGAATTTCAGATTTGCAGTATTGAGCATATGAAGTATTTTATGAATTCTAGAGATCTATTTTTAGCACTTAAAAAGTGTAGTTTCATAGGAGTATAAAAGTGAAGACAATGTGATTCTCAGAGAAGAAACTGCAAGTTTCAGTTTGAGATAAGAAACTGCAAGTTCAATTTTAGATAAGAAACTCCAACTTTCAGAGGCAGAGCATTTATATTAACGCAGCCCTTTCAAACAGGGTTAACATCATGTTGGAAGTTTTATTCATCGTCGAAAATGGAACTACCTGCCAGTTAACATCATGCTGATCAACATTCATGCATAGCACATCATCATATGATGCACAATCAAAAAGATATGCTATTTTCAAAATTCCCGCACAATGTTGAGTGTGTGAAACACAGAGAAAATGAGGGACAAAGTTTTGGCAAGTGTTGGACGTGGTGTGTGTAGATGACAATGGGGACCCACATGTCAATATAGGCAGAGGCAAAAAATTTGGACATATTTTCCCTGCACAGGTGGAATCGAACCTGGGCGGAACAGCTGTCTGGTAGTGTCACTTGGCCTCTAGGCTAGTTCAGTAGTTTCATTACTAATAAGGCACTTCCTCAGGTGGTCGGATCCCCTCCTGCGCCTTTATGCGCTCGCCGCGGCGCCGTTGTCTGCCATTGTGAACATGCTGAACAAATGAGAGGAATTTGGAAAGGACTGTACATGGAGAGGTGGACTGTCGAGACCCACCAGGTCTATGGCCGTACGCAAGCAAGTGCCTCGTTGAAAAAATACTTCCTCCTAATGCTATACCGACGTTGGGGCCCACGGGTTTGTCAACATAGTTACATTTTTTAGGTGCTTCAACGTTGTTACTATAGGAGATAAATTCACAACGAAGCCGGGGAGCTGGCAGGTATCATTTATTATCATTGGGGCAACAAGTATCAGCTGGGTTTTGGGCTGCCCCGTCTAGGCTTTCTTTTTTAACATGCACAGCCCACGACCTCGGATGGTAGGTCCATAGGCCGGTCGATACAAATAGGCCTATGGACCTCCCATCCGAGGTTTTATTTTTCCTGAAACATCGGCAGCCCAATTTATGTATTTTTGGAAGAAAACGCAGAGGTCTGTTCTATTTTTCTATATAAGAATAGGAACGCCTGGTCCAACTTATGTTTCCCTTCTAACTATATTATATATATTTAAATTATTTTATATGTTATTATATATTATTTTTATTGTCATCATATATTTAACAGATACTTACATATGTAAGAAAACAATATCCCACATCTTATTAACTTATAAAAATAATTTCTTTACAATAAATCCTGGATTTTTTGGCACGAAAATCCTAGTGATTGTGTACAAAAGCTTGGTAAGATTTAAGGACGAATGTAATAACAAATCACTTATTATTTAAATATATTTATAACAAAATGCTCAGCCCCTGTTTATTTTTTGATAAAATTGCTGGCCCAACCCAACATTATAATTAGAATCAGCCCAGCAAAATCGTGTATTTCGAGAAAGTGCAAATGGCCTGTAATTTTTTAGGAAAAAAATAAATGGGCCGCATGGATGCTACATTATTTGTTCACCCAGCCCAGCTAATATTGTAATTCAAAAAAAAGATCAAATTGACTGTAAATTCTACCCCGCAAAAAAAGACTTTAAATTCTGAAAAAATGGGTTGAATACGTGCCACATTTTTGGAGGCTGAAATGTGGGCCAATAGGTCGAAGCCAATGCAAGTCATTGTCAACTTAGTCAACAAATGATTCTGACATTGTTAGCCGTTGGATTTACATCCAACGACCAGCATCCATCTTCAATCTCCCGTCTTCTTCCTCCAGCGCTGCCAGGACCACCTCCCGCCTCCTGCTGCTTGCAGCTCTGCTTAGCACGCTTCACTGTGAAGCGCTACTCCACCATTGGCCAGGCCATCTCTCCACCCATTCATACCTCCTATTCTTCTCAACCGACTGCCGAACCACACCGCACCAGAACCAGTTAACCCTCGTACACCTTTCCGTCTGCAACTCTACTCCCGCAGCTTCCCATCTTCGACTCATTGCTATCCGGGGCCTTGTCGTCGTCCACCACCTTGGATGCGCTCGGCGCGGCATGGTCAACGTGGTCAACAAACGACACCATCAGAAGTAGACTATGCGTGTAGAGGCTGATAGCTGGGTCCACGGCCACACGCAAAGAAATCCTCCTTATTACACGCAAAATAATGATTCTTCCACCTGACAGTTGGGACCCAGAGGAAGGGCCTCTGTATCTAGCAAAAAAAATGTTCCCCCCACTGACAGGTCGGACCCACTAGCTATATCTTCGCACGCGAGGAAGTCCCCCCCTTATTACGCACAAAAAAATGAATACCCCCTTCTAGCCGGGACCCACCATGGTGGGAGACTGACTTGTGGGCCAACTAAGTTGACGGGGACGGAGGGCTTTGCCAACTTAGTCAATATGAAAGATTCTAGCTCCAGTGACCGTACGATGTCCATCCAACGGCCGTAGTGCTTCTTCAACCTCTGGTCTTCTTGCTCCAGCCGCCCAAACCGTGGCCGGCTGTGATGCCGCAGAGGCCTCACCACCCCCTACTACTCCCACCGCTAGCCAGGCCATCCCTCTACTCACCCACAACCCCTGTTATTCTGCAGCGATGGCAGTCTCACACCGCAGCCGAACTAGTGAACCCTCATACTCCTCTACGCGTGGGCATCCACTGCCGCGTCTTCCCCGGCTCCGCGTCGTCCCCTTCCTAGGCCTCGTCGTCATCCACCCTCCTGGTGCTCTCAGCGCGGCGTAGTCAACGTGGTCAAGGAACGACTTCCATCGGAAGGGTACTGTACGTTGATAGGCTGACAGCTTGGTCTAGGGCAGCCGCAAGGAATTGGCTCCTTATTATGCGCAAAATAATTATTCCTCCACCTGACAGCGGGGACCCACCGGACGGGCAACCGTATTTCACGAAAAAACGTTTCCCCTGATAGCTGGGACCCACCAGCTACATCTTCACACGCAAGGAAGTGCATATGGGCAAAAAAACGATTCGCCCCCCTGACTGCTGGGACCCACCAGCTACATCTTCGCACGCAAGGAAGTGCCTGACAGTCGGGACCCACCTGGTCGAAGCATACGTAGCATTGTCATTCTGGTCACGAACATGTACGTACATACTGGTCGATGTAGAGGCGCGCACGTGTCATAGTAGAGGCACGCACGTAGCATGTACACGTACGTACAACGGCCAGTGTGCAAGAAAGAAAATACGGCCACGTATGTACATACGGGCGGGGTCTCAAATGCCTACTCGCGCATACGTACGGCCATGGCTCGTGTACATGGCTGGGTTGGATCAGAGAAACATCGTCGTTGTCGTGTTCATGGGGAGCCAACCGGCTGGGTCGGAACGGAATGCGTCGTCGTGTTCATCGGGAGGGCTTGGACGGAACAACCAATGGAAACGAGGCCTGGCGTACCGTAGAATGGAGGAAACAGCCTTGTGTTCGACCAGCCACGTTCGAAACGGGATCCTGTTCATCGGGAGGGGTCTGGCGTACGACAAAATGGAGGAAACAGACTTGTGTTGGACCTCCTACGGTTGAAACGGGGTCCTGGTGATTGGGAGGGGTGTGGCGTACCGCAAAACGGAGGAAACAGACTTGTGTTGGAGTGCTACGGTCGAAACAGGGGTCCTGTTCATTGGGAGGGGTGTGGCGTACCGCAAAACGGGACTCGACGGGATACTGTTCATCTCCACCGTCGACCTCCTCCAGCCTCCATGGGCTAGTGTTCATCCATCGTCGACCTCCTCCAGCCTCCACCTATGACTGTTCATCCACAGGCTCCTGTTCATCCAGCCTCCACCGCGCGCTACTCCAGCGACTACTGTTCAACCAGCCCTCTCCATGGGCTCCTGTTCAACCACCCCTCCATGTACTACTGTTCATCTAGCCTTCCATTGTCTACTATTCATCCATCCCTCCACGGTGTCGTCCTGTTCATCCAGCCCTCCACGGGGTCCTGTTCATCCAGCCCCAACCGGCTCGACCGATCGGGGTTCTGTTCATCCGGAGGCAACACCACGAGGTCCTATTCATCCACCCCCACCGGGAACTTTTCATCCAAACCCCCCAGCAACGCTCACTGTTCATCAAGGGAAGGAGGCAGCAGGGTTCGATCGGCTTCAGTTAGCAGCAGTAGCAAAGGAATCACTCGGGTTCAGTAACGTAGCTAGTGCAATCGCTCGGGTTCAGTTAGAGCCCAACGCCTCGCTCGAGTTTAGTTAGAGCCCAACGCCTCCCACACACACACGTACGTGTACGAGAGAAATGCGCATCGCTCGGCCCCCTACCACCCACCATAACCGGGAACTCCCCAAAATTTTCCTCGCCCTCGCTTCTACAATGGTTTTTTCCGTCATGGATGACCCAAAGAATGTCATGCAACTGCGTCTCCAGCCCGCCCTGGATGAAAAGCCCATTTTCTGTCATGATTTTTTGTCATAGAAGTAGGAGCCCACCACATCTATGATGATACCGGGTTTTTTCACAATTATCGTCATAAAAGTGTCATAAGTATGTCAGATTTTTTTTTCATTCGGCCCAAAATGTCACGGATGTGTCTTTTTTTTGTAGTGCGTGAGTACTCATCCAAAGTACTGGCAAGCAAGGATCTACACTACATATGCATGGGTATCTATGTAAGGGGGTAATACCGGTGGACTGAACTGCAGAATGCCAGAATAAGAGGGGGATAACTAGTCCTATCAAAGACTACGCTTCTGGCAGCCTCCATCTTGCAACATGTAGAAGACAGTAGATGGTAAGTTCACCAAGAATCATCGCATAGCATAATCCTACCCGGCGATGCTCCCCTCGTCTCCCTATGGGAAAGCGATCACTAGGTTGTCTCGGGAACTTGTCTGGGTGTGTTTTGTTAAGTATCTAGTTCTAGTTGTCATAAGGTTGAGGTACAACTCCGGGTCATCCTTTTATCGAGGGACACGGCTATTCGAATAGATAAACTTCCCTGCAGGGGTGCACCATATTTCCCAACATGCTCGATCCCTCTGGCCAGATACACTTTCCTGGGTCATGCCCGGCCTTGGAAGATCAACACGTCGCAGCCCTACCTAGGCACAACAGAGAGGTCAGCATGCTGGTCTAAATCCTAAGCGTGCAAGGGTCTGGGCCCATTGCCCATTGCACACCTGCACATTGCGTGGGCGGCCGGAAGCAGACATGGCCTCCCTAATACAAGAGCAGGCGTTTCAGTCCAATCCGGCACGCCCCGCTCAGTCGCTGACATCAAGAAGGCTTCGGCTGATACGATGACGTTGAGTGCCCATAACTTTTCCCGCGTAGTTGGTTAGTGCGTATAGGCCAGTGGCCAGACTCATATCAAATACCAAGATCTTGTTAAGCGTGTTATTTTGAAGTAACTGCAGATGCCAACTAGGACCAGGCCCACCTCTCACCTAGGTGGTCTCAACCTGCCCTGTCGCTCCGCCACAAAGATCCACTCAGAGGGCCGTCGGGACAAATGTCCTTTCAGCCCCTAACCCGTGAATCACTCGCGGGTACTCTATGAGCCGACCCGACTTTACTCAGGACCTGAATAGTATGTATGTATGTATAGTATATACCCATGATCATCTTCCGAGTGATCACAGCCCGATAGTATAGCATGGCAGACGGACAAGAATGTAGGGCCACTAATGATAAACTAGCATCCTATACTAAGCATTTAGGATTGCAGGTAAGGTATCAACAATTGTAGCAACAATGACATGCTATGCAATAGAATAGGATTAACTGAAAGCAGTAACATGCTACACTACTCTAATGCAAGAAGTAGAGAGAAGGAATAGGTGATATCGGGTGATCAAGGGGGGGGGGCTTGCCTGGTTGCTCTGGCAAGGAGGGGTCGTCAACACCATAGTCGATCGGGGCAGCAGTGGCGTCAGTTTCGGTGTCTAACGAGAGAAGAGGGGGAAGAAACAATAAATATAATGCAAACATATGCATGATGATGCATGATATGACAATGAGCGGTGCTAGGTGTGACCTAACGCGGTAGTAGGTTATACCGGCGAAGGGGGGAAGCATCTGGGAAAGTATTCCAAGTGTTTGTCGTTTTCGGACAGATGAACCGGAGGTGAAATGTTGCATGTTCGCTATAGTAGGGACGTGTGACGGGAGACCGTACTGCGTATTCGGATTCATCATATTTTTCTGAGCAACTTTCATGTATAAAGTATTTTCATTCGATTTACGGATTATTTCATATGACTTTTCAAAGATTTAATGATTTTATGGGAAACATTAATTTTGAAAATAAATGGCTAAAAGCTAGATGTACCAATGGTGTGTACACTATCAGTGTGGATGTTTGACTGCCAGGTGGGGCCAGAGTCAAAGTCAACAACCCAGTTAGAGTTGACTAGTCAAAGTCAACAATGCCGATGGGACCCAACTGTCATGATAGTAGGTAATTTGATTTTGGTTATTTTGTTTAATCTCTAGGGGACCCACAGGTCACATGTACTAATAAAAGTAGCTAGACTAAATTAGTCTAGAAGGGGCCACATGTCATCTGTCTATACTTAATCACTAGTTAGTCTAACCAGACTAAACTAACAAGTTGACCACCACACAGCCATGCGCAAAGGCATTAGGCCATGGCCACGGCACAGGAGGCCCGAAGGTTCTTGCGGCCTCAAACAACAGCAACAGTAGCTATGGTAGCAGAAGCAATGATGGTAGCAGCGACAACTACAGAGCAGCAACTAGCAGGAGAAGCAACATGTAGGAAGCAGCGACAGTGGACAACATCAGCAGCGTCTGCACGCGGGGCTGGCCGGCGCGGTCAGCATGCAGGAGCAAGGATGCTGGGGGCGAGCAGCACGCGATTGCAGGTGCGCGCGGGCGCGACCGACTGCAGGGACAACACAACGGCGAGGCAACGCGCGAGGCCACGGGGTGGCTAGCAGGGGTGTGGGGTGGTAGCGGGCGACGCAGGCGGCAGGCACGCAACAGCAGTTAGTGGCAGCGGGCGAGCGCGACAGCAAGCAGAGCATAGCAGCAGCAGGTAGCGGCAGGAGCAATAGCAGCTAGTATGCACGTACGCGTAAGTGTATGCGGGAGGTCGGACGAGCTCATGGACGGCGGCTACATCATCGAACTCGACGGCGAAAGGGGGAAATCGGTCGAAGGCCTCACCGAGGTGCTCGACGACGAGCTCGGGAGGTCGGGGGGTGGCCGGGGCAGAGCTATGTGTCGAAGTGACGAGGGAGGTCGAGGTTGGGGAAGATGGCGATGGCGGCGATACGGTGCTACACCGATTGACTGAGTGCTCGTAGATGAAGAAGCAGTCGACGGTGGTCCTCCGGGACATCTCCGTGTGGCGTGGAGTGACTGGTGGCCGCGGGATGAACGGCGGTGATGGTGCCGGCTACGATCGGTTGAGCTGGACAGAGAGGGCGAGGGGTGAGGGAAAGTGAGGAGCTAGGGTTCATCCAGGGTTGTGGGGAGGCTCTTATCCGCCAGGGGAAACGAGAGGGAGATGCAGGATGACTGACACGCCGGCCATGGCGGCCTGCATTGCCGCCACGCCCCCTCTCCGTCTCCTGTAGCAGGTGGATGGGGAAAATACAGGTGGGTTGGGCCTCCTCTGCCACTAATGCCCAGTCTATATTAGGTTTAGGCCATTTTCTTTCCTTCCTATTTTTCAATTTCTGTTTTATTTACTTTAACTGCTGCTTTCTATTTATTTTAGCTACCAAATGATTTTTTGTTAACTATGAGACTTTGCACATAAATCCTAGTCGACACTATAAGGTTGCGCAAAAAGTTTTAGCCCAATTGGAACTGTTCAAATTTATAGTTGAATAAAAATGTTTTTATTTAATCTTGCCATTCCACTAAGTTAATTCCATGAACAATTTGGGAAACCAAATGAGGTTGGTTCCAACATGTTAATTACTTAGTGAATATTTCCAATCCATCGAAGATTTTTATTTGACAGTTTGAAGAAATAATATCTTGACTTGCTAATTGAAATTTGAATTTGACTTGGTTTTCATCAAGTGGCAAAATGGC